>NC_042494.1:81918350-81978766 GCF_005508785.2 Acyrthosiphon pisum
TATTATTCGAAAATAATGATTTACCTACCGTTTATTATGGGAGTAAAAGAACGGAACGAATTGAATATTGTAAAATGATAAATTCGAAAATTCGAATAATAATTGAAAGATGTTTTTAAATCGAAACTACTTATAACGTAATTGTCCGATGTCTTACATATTATTATTATAGAGCATAGACGATATTCACGACAAGTAGACCTATAGTCGACAAAATGGATAGAGATGAAACGAAAAAAATAAACGTTTAAACTATAATTATTAAGAAGTTATAACTTATAACTGTCATGAAATGTTATGTTTTTCGTCAAAATGCCAGTTATGATAGGTACCTACACCGGGCTACACCCTGTGCAAAACAAAGAACCAATCGATTGACATAAAGTTTGTTCATCATCGTTTATTTTTCTCTTTAAAATACCGATGGTGGGACCGTTCTTTTAAATGCATTTTGCATACACATTAAAGTCATTATGTAATAAATGTATATAAGCACCTACTCGTATTTATTTTTACTTTATTCAAATATATACGGCTCATCAATTTTTTGCGCATGCCGTAGAGCTCCTATTTATATATACTTTTTTTAAAATTTACTATTTTTCTGAATGATATTCTTATTAAACCTTACTAATTTAATCTTTAACCTCATTCCGGCCACAGGCAAATATTATGTAAATATGTATAGATCATAACAATATAATATATCGTAGGCATAATTTGTCTGCCCAGTTATAATCTCGACTAAGTAAAACATATTATAATTTTAAAATGGCTGGTAACTAAAATACGAGAATACTATTATAATGTATAAATATCATAACGTATCAAAATATTTTATTTTACTATTGTAATAATTTTCGTACACGTGTAAATATTACCGTTACATTTTTATTTAGTTTGAAAGTTTTCAATTCCGTTAGTAATAACATTAAAGATAGGTACTAGTCTGAACTAGTCCCAACTATTTACTCTAAAGTTTCCGTCAAGTTTAATATTATATAGTTTCAAATGTAAAATTAATTTACTGCCATTCAACACTACAACACAGTTGATAATAGGTAAGTACTCGTTTTTTCTATGAAAAAAATGTTTCACTGAAATCTGAACTGATATATTTAGAAAAATATTTGACGAGAAAAATGCACAAGTCAATTTAAAGCTGATATATAATATGACGTTGAAAAGCCACTAACTGCAAAGATTCGGTCTACAATTTTACAAGAATAATAAATAGGTACTATATATTATATATATATATACCTAATATATATACACCTTCGTCAATCCGGGAGAAAACGAGTTGGTTATTTTATTCTTAAAAATAAAAAAACAAAAAAAAAAACTATAAAAAAATTCAAGTTTGTGTGTATAAAATACAAACAAGCCGGTCTTGTTGACGAAGTCATTTTTCCAGCCCCCAGCCCGCCTATTGACCGCGCATTAGTTATTCAACAAATATTATAATTTTCAATTTTAATGATGCTGCCCCGCACGCTGCAAAAACGATGCACCGACTTAATAGTCTAAGCTCCTAACAAGCCTTTGAATAAAACATTAATTCTATTTAAGTCACCCTCAATCATTAAACCGGCGTTTGCACCGTGTTATTAACATAAATACATTTTCATAAGTTTTAATTAAACACATTTTATAATATACACGCGGATACAGGGCGGTCGCGGGTCGGCGGGATCTGCAGGTCGTACATGGAGCTCGCATTATTATCATAATACGCACGTGCGTGTTTTATGGGTATAACACTATGACTATTTCCACGCAACATTATACGTCATAATAATAATATCATTATACATATTCGGTGGTCGTCTTAAATGGAGTTGGACGGTGTTCGCACCGATATAGTAGTGACACTCAAATTTTGGATCCGACTTAAAACGCGCATTGATTATCGCGTCGCATAAATATCAATCTTTCAATCACCCTGTACACGGAGTATAATAATAATGCGGCGGCGACTGTGAGGTGTTCGAGAATTATTGCAGTGGAATTGATATAGTTTTTCACGTCTCGAGGGTTTCGTTTAGATTATATTTTGTTATTATTATTGTTGGTGTCGTCGTCAAGAAAAATGTAAATTTATTTGAATTTTTAATTGCGTTCCGAAAAATCCAACGCAGTCTTACACCGACCTATATATGGAAATAGTACATTGCAGAGCTTTGATCATATGCCGTCCTTGTGTAGTCCGTTTGAAATCTATCTACTTATATTTTGTATCGGCTTTGATTATAATACTATAATTTTAATGTATTCTTTTGTGTATACCTATCATACATTCATCACCCAATCGATACACGTGGATGTAAATGAAAAATAATTATTTTGAGTAGGTATACATGCTAGTATGCTACTATGCTAGTTATATATTATTATGTATTTAATAATATATATTATACATTATACACGAAACGAAATGTTTAAAAAATCGATTTCGTGCAAGCCGTTATTTATCTGACTTTTATTTATTATTATTATTATTTTTTACTTATTTTTTTTTTTTTACAAGGATTTTAAACCGATTGAACGATAAATTCCGCCTCGTGGAGGCTTGGAACGCGCGAATCCGATTTTTATGACTCCGCGCAGAGTTATGGCATCTTAAAGAGCTTTTAAAGTCCACGGCATTAACGTTTTTTCTTCTTCTTCGCTCTCTTCTCCCCCCTTTTTTTTTTAGGTTAATTGTGGACCCCGCCGACCATCCGTTCTTTTAACATAAAGTCCTTTTAATTCCTCTCTCCGTCGGTCGTTGTCGTCGTTGTCGTCGTCGTATACTCGCCGAAACTGTTTTAATCGGTCGCGCGTTTACAATATTACACTGTGGAATCCCGATAAAACCCAGCTGCAGTTTGGCTTTCGTGTTTTGATCGTCTGTCTCTGTGCCGTATAATATATAGTACTACAGCATTTTACGAAGTGACCCGTGGGCCGTAAAAATCGTCTGTAAAGCAAACGGTTGCCGAAGGGTCGCCGCGTGTGATTGACAAAAAAAAAAATAAATATATATATTATCAGACGTCAAAGAAACCACTCAAAACAAATCGTCTCGTAACATAACGCTACCCCTGCCCACTCCTCCATCCCTTTAGGACTTCGACATGCGATGGCGTATGCCCACGATGTGTGTAATATACGATAGCAAATACAACATTAACCCCGTAAACGTTGTCCCACCGATTTATACGCAGAGTAATTCACCAAGCTGCTCACCCCCTTATTTTTTCCTTTAATAATGATTTTATTCAAATTATGATTTTTGGAATATCTATGTAATATTTAAGGATCATATTTAAAAATACTTATATTATTTTTATAACTATTAAGGTGGTATAAACATTGTGGCAGTACTTACTTGGTTATTTCAAACGATGAGTTATCATATTTTCGAAATTATGAAGCAGACGGTTTTTTTTTACATATTTTGGTGCATCAAAATCGAAATTCAAACGGGTGGTTTTTCAGTCATTTAACTTTGAGTACTATAATACTTGGTATAATATATTAAGACATTACTAGGGAATCGATTTTATTAAATCTATTAACATTTGGTCATTATAAAAAGTTGTCTGAGTATAACAAGCACTAGAAACCTTGAATATAACACAGTTTTCTAATTTTTTTTAAGACATTTTAAAGATTATAACCTAAGTTTGAATACCTCAGAAACTACTAAGTATATTTCAAGTTTTGATTTTGATAGGTAACTACATCAAAAAATTCAAAAATATCGTCAGCTTACAAGTTACAATCTTCATAAAAAAATTGTGTTTGAACCAAATAAGATAGTTTCACGCCGCATGACACTTCTTGAATAGTACACACTTTGAAAGTATTTGAAAATAAGATTCTTAAGTATACTCAACAATTCAAAACATCTGAATTTGAATAAATAAATTATGAAAATATAAAATTGGGAGTGAGCATCCATTTTGCATAATAGGTGTATGTACATCATTGCAATATTGCGTGGTCATTATATTATGAACGGTAATTGTACTAATACTCTGACGAAATGCAATTCGAAAGTACCCATTATGGGTATGTGCTTGTATAGTATATTCATAGTTGCATACACACAATATTGATTATAACCGTGAACTGTAATTATCGTGATTATTTACATAACCTACACTTATACTGTAAATGTAGATTGTCGAATGACAATTTTTCTTATCACTGTACAAAAATTGAATTGCATGCACCCATACGATTATTTCAATAACTATATCTACAACTAGAGACCGAAGAACTGTATGTGTTAGGTTTATATAGGTATATAATATATTATATTATGGACGAACTTAATTTAATGGTTTCCGAAAACATAATATTATACTGAAAAATCACAAGTTTTGATCGAATCATATGACTTATTTTACAACAACGTAACTCACATATTAAATCTAAAAAAAATAAAAATAAAAAAATTACATTCCCCAAGGAATCAAATACTTTGATAGTCTATTTTAAATCTTATCTACTCGGAATACATATCACCAAAGCATACTGGGCAGCTAAGTACTTTTCATGACATCGACTCATCGTCATAATAAAATTAAGCTCCTATATGATGATCAAATTCTAATAAATCCTACAGGGTTTCGTTTTCCTGAGAACGATGTCAATCATTTGTGTAGAATTAAATACTCGTATCTTCGACACTAAGATATTATAATACGAGACAAAATTATTATTTAATCTTTTACAATAATAATAATTTTATTTCTCGGTCAGTTGTTGTATTTTTTAGAATTATCTCTCACCTCGTATTTACCCTTAACGGGCTTAACGTTAATAATTGTAGGCAGAATAAAAACTATTGAATATTCCCAAATACGAACGGTTATACGTTGAGTGAAATCGCTACGCACAGCAGTGGTGTTGTATATCTTTACAATAAACAATCGTGTTTATAACGAATTTAATAATAATATTATGGCAAAGTACAATAATGTACAGTTAATACGCCTAGGTGGGTAGATATCTATATAATATAGTAACTCATAAGTCACTACTTTCGGATGATCGAGATTTACGAACAACAGAGTTTTCCGTCAATCAATCGTGACTATAATATTATACTTTATATTAGATTATAATTATAATAATGTAATAATTGTCATCGCTCGCATGGCTATAAGCGTTCCCTGCTCTCCTCCTCCCCTCCCACTCACAATCCCCCACCAAACATCGTTGCAATAAGCGGTGGGCTATACATCCACTGCACTGCGGCGAGTTCTGTCGCATCATCAACAATACAATATATTATTATGTTTTATGTGTTTAATGTTTCGAGTCGTCTAATGAACGCGTAAAACTGCACGCCGAACGAACATGATATAAATACGATGATTTATTAGGTATTATTATTATTGTTATTAGTAGTAGTAGTATTATAATATATGTCCATTTAACGCGGTGTGGAAGTTCGACTTTATAAACATTGAATTTCTGAATATCTCTAAATCATTATCATCTGTCACGCGGTATGCGAAAATCGGAAAATCATTCTTATCCCGGCGCCGTCACGCGCTTTTATTGTTTTCGGGATAAGACAATAAACGTTTTTACTTATTCGTGGTTTTTGAACCGAAGTAAAAAAAACACCTCTGTGGCAGTCGGTAACAACTAACAAAGCTTACAGAAAACAAATTGAACTCCGTACAACTACCTATATTACGGTGTATGCTATAACGACAGAATCGATAAAATAATAATATGTGTGTACAAATTACGGCTGAGAGAGAGATAGAGTGGGTGAGAGGGGAACGAAACCAACAACCTCGTGCATATTGTGTAAAGTTACGAATCGTTTGTTGCCACAATAAGAATAATATAATGATACAATGAGTCTTCGTGTATCCCCGATTTTGGACGGCGACGCCCATGAAAAATAAACATCGTCCATTCGTAATAATAATAATTATTGTTATTACTATATTTCAATATTTGTATACGATTTGATACCCAGGAGTAAAAGTTTTTTAAGTCTGTTCACGATTAAGAGTGATTTACAGAATATATTTAATAAATTATTATGTATGTATTAATATCATATTAAGTAGATTGACAAACTTTCAAGATCATCTCCTGAAATAACTAGCATGTAGTTTTCGGAAACTTAAACTTATTTTAACAATTTCAATTATTATTTTCAACAATAGTTATTTTATTTTGTGATTTCACATTTACGTAATTAAGTGTCTCTCTTAATATTTTTATTTCATTTTACAACAAATACAATAAATAATTGATTTTAATAACTTAACAAGGAATTTAATAAAAATTGAAAATGTTGTCAATAATTAAAAATAAACTTGAGATGCTGATATAATGTAACATATTATTATTATCAATACTGATAAGAAGTTTCCTCTCGATCGGATACAAATAACTATAGTTTGTAATCTTATAAATAATTATTCATATATAGTAAATAATAGATTGTGGCTTTAGCTTTTGGTTAATAAACCTATAATATTATGTAGCCGGTTGCTTTAGCTGAAAGTTGAGTCGGCTAAAAAAAAATTAAATAGCAAAATTGATAAAAAAATATTGGACAAGTACACTACCGGTAAAAATGTAAGGACCGAATTATTGTTATTGGATTTATGGGTTCGTAAATAATAAATTTACCTTATAAAATATTATAATCTATAATATTATATTTATAATAAATAATTATATAATATGAAAATATGCCAACAGTTGCGAATAAAACGAAAACGTTTAAACGTCATTTATACGACTGCCGATTGTGGGTGAAACGATAATATAAATGAAATCCCGCCATCTCGGCTTGACATACAAACCGTTAAATTTCGCTATAATAGCTTTTAAATTAACGATCGTATTGTTTATTCTTGTTGATTCGCGTGTGTCATTAGAAGGGCTTTGTTACAACAATAATAACATGGTATACATAATTTGAACAAAACGGTTGGCTATATATAGGGTTCGTTGGTGGTTCGGATTTTAATTATTTCTGCTCTCGCCACGGTCATTAACCCTCGCATTCCTCGCGCTCATAATAATGACTTGTGTATTGTTGTCTAATATTGTTATGATTCGCAAATGTTGAGTTTTGTCTCCAGTAGTTTGTTTGTTTTTTCGTTATTTTCATTATATTTTATTATGGTTATTATTATAAGGAGGTAGGTACACCTTATAATATATTATTGTTATTGTATTTAAAAAAAAATCAGACTTCGAGACATCGCGTTACACAAGCTCTGGAAAAAATAAATAAAAATACTCCGTCGTTTCTTAAATTAATATAAAAAAATCCAACCCCATTTTTTTTATTACATTCGATATTAACGGAAAGCCTCGTGACAGCGAGTCGTAATAACAATATCTTATTTTTTCGGAAAGGAACGTGTGGTTAAGTGAAAATTTGACACGACAATATGGCGACCGTTATAATAATGATGTTAAAACTTTTGACAGATTTTTTTGGAATATATCACAACAATTTCTTGGATGAAAATAACTACAATAAAATTAGGAAAATCAAATCGTTTTTTTTTTTTTGTACACGTGATGAGTACTGATATAAGGGACACTTACATTTAAATTAAATAAATTCGAAATTTTTATTAAATGTAAATAAATGCAATTGATAATTATTAAGAATCAATGCTAAATAAATACAATTTTATAGAAAAAGGATTTATTATCTTGATCTATTAAACCAATATAAATAATTATACAAAGGCATGCGCCTATTGATTGTGTATGTTCTATATTGTTTCACGAATTATAATAAAAAAAAAAAAATGCTTCGTTTTTCAACTTTGAAGGAAGTTGGATATAGTCTGTGTTTTTTAGAGGTTAAAATTTATAATTCTCAGTATTTTTCAAAATAATCGGGAAAAATAAAAATTATAGAAAAATGAGTTTTTACGACAAAATGGTTTTTTTTTTTTTGTGTAACTCTAAAATGAACCATTGTATATACTTAAAATATTTAACAAATGTTTAAATCAGAATTGTCTATGCATGATGAACATTTTAAAATACTTTTTGAGCTTTTTGATATATTTGAAGATTGCCGTTTTTCGTGACTTACCTAATATGACAAGGTAAACTCGACACTGACTGTACAGCAGAGCCAAATTTCATTTTTTTTTAAATTGAGTACTTCACAATAAATAATAATAGTGTTATTAAAATAAACAAATAAATAATTAACTTCTTACTTAATCTTACGTATTATACACATAAACGACAGTGCAGTTTTATATCTACGGGTTATATCGAAAGAAAAAAATACCGATGTAAATCTGGAAAAAAACTAAAAATAGATTAGGTACTATTAGATTATTGTTGTTAAAGTTTTTCTGAATATTTTACATGTTGCAGTGGTGTAAGAAGGTAACAACTCAGGATAAAAAAAATGAATATATAATTATATATATTCATATTTAAAACAAAAGACTCCATTTTTAATTTACTAAGATTATTGTTTACTGATATATCGTATTAGATAAGTGCTTGACGGTTTAAAAACGTGCTTTATAGAGCGTGTTTTTAAAGAACACTCAACCGGGAAACATGTTTTGGACAGTGTGACTATACCGTAACATCAGTAACAGTATACTATAAAGGTATAGTGTTTTAAAACACACTTTACGCACAGACTCGGCAAATATATTATTATGTAACTGCGCAATGGCAGCATCGACGTAAACAATAGCACGACCGCGGTCAGGTGGGTGGCCATCGGGGTAAATCTGATCAAATAAATTTCTGTTGTTCACAAAGATGTTTTATCCGCCACACGCCCCATCCCCCTCACTATTCGAACCATGTCAGCACAATCTTGCACCTACCCTATTTAGTGTATATATATACTTAATATTATATTGTGCGTTCGTGTGTGTGTGTGTGTGTGTGTGTGTGTGCGTGCGTGTGTGCGTGTAAGGCTATGTCTTCGGATTTGTCTTTTCGTTTTCCGAATCGACATTGTGTATAAGTGCTACACGCACAATGGGGACCGCACACGCACAGCCAGCCAATAATATAGTAAATATACATAACACAATACGATGCGCGAAAACACTAGCGGCTATTGTGCAATCGGGCAAACGAACGGCGCGACGTCATGCGGTTGAAAAAGGGTAAGAGCATATTATATTATTATATTATATTGTTCTTGTTATATTATTATTACTACGCACACGGAAAGTTTCGTCTCTTATGGGGCAGTACGACAATCACACGCACATACAGTATTATAGTACACTACTACACGAGCAATTTGTCCCTCTCGGGCTGCATCTGCCTCTGTCGGCAGTCTCTACATATAGCCAACAGCGAGATTTTTGTCAAATGTCCACTCCTTCGTCATGCTATTCTCGACTTAAATCGAATACTCATAGTCTCTATTATTGTTGTTCTTTATTGGAATCCTACCGACCTTCCCGCGAACAATGCTCCTCGTGGTCAACCGCATTAAATCACCGAAAACGGTTAATATAATACATCATTTGTATTACTACTACCGTATACAAATCCGTGGGACACAGTTTAAAAATAAAGTTTTAAACTTGGGTATAATCGATTCTTATATAATAGTAAAGTACCTACAATAATCATAATATGTTTTAAACGAAGTAAAATACGACTGAAGCTTTACACTACATTTTATCCTGACGAAATAATAGAATATATACGTTTTATATTTTATATATTACAATAAAGACCTAAATTCCCAATATCCTACATGTTTTCATTATAATAACCGTTATGTGTATGATATTTCCATTGTAAAATACAAAAGTAGTGGCCACATTGATCATTCGCTGGTTTTTTCATACAGAATTTAGTGCTGTAAGCACTATAGGCAGACGAGTCAATTTTAAAATACAGAATGCATCAGAAAAAAAATTTAATCAATATTTGAATGTTTTTAATAATTTTTGTTAGAAGATTAAAAAAAAAAAAAGTCTATATCTATTTAAAAAAAAACATCAAAACTGACTAAATTATATTTGCATATTATTTTATAGTTAAAATATTTCAGAGAAATGCTTATAAGTAGGACAACCGATTTGGGTGCACCAGCGTTGGCGGTTATTACTAACACCGGTCGATTTTTTTTCTGGCATCTCATAATATCAATAAAATTATGATATTTTGCATTTCAATGATACAATAATAAATTGTATATTATTATTTAATTTTATGATCACACGGCGTTCTGGATAGGCATTTTAGCTACACCACTGTAGTGTGTTCATTTTTCCCAAACCTATCATAGTATTGTTATATTATTATAATAATAATTAATAATTCGTAATATTAACACCTACAATTATTAACTTACCTAATAATTGTGTATAATAATACAAGCCCAGAAAACGAACTCAAGACATACACAGTTCAAAAGTAAAAAATAACTATTTTCGAGCCAAATTTCCAGTGAGGTTGTACAGTTCACTCATTATGTAACATATTTTAATATTTTATTAAATTCTGTTATATACGACGGTAATACGGCATCCAAGTGTTATTTTGTTTTGAAAATATCTTCCTCTATATTATACGAGTGGATTACGGACCAGAAGTATCTATATATTTTTTTTAAAACATCAGTCGACTGGAGGTCTTCAAAGTTTTAATCGGGATGATGAATTTTATAAATATGAAATAAATCTACTTTTTTTACGTTGCTTTTCTGACCGACCAAATACGAAAGAAAAATTTTTTTATTTTTCAACAAAGCCACTTGAACGCTACTAAAACGAGTAAACCAATATATATGAAACTTGTTCGAAGGCTTACAACAGCGTAACTACGCAAAATATTATAATATTATGTTGTGCAGGTATATTATTATTATTATTATTATTATTATTATTATCATGTTACGCACCATATTATATTGTTTAATAATATGTAACGAAACAACCAGTATTGAGCCTTATATGGCTTTATATTTGACTTAAAAAATAATAAAAAATACGTAATTTTACCGTATCGTAGATTCTATATAGACTATAACCAAGTGTTATAAATTATATTCATATATCATACCAGATTATGCACATTATGAAATCTTTGCCTCGCTCCATAATATATGCGATTGTTTCGTTTTCGAAAATACAATAAATCAAAAGTTAACTAAACATCATCAATATATAATATTACTATATTTGTGTTTCTATTATTATTAATATTACCTACTATTAATATTAAACCGTCCAACACACTACGGTGGCAGTGCGGTGGCCCTCGCCATGATAATGATTACTATTGCACGCGAATAAATTGACGGACGCTTACGTTTTCGACACGGTAATTACACAGCAATAACTGTACACAATGAAGTCGCACGCGTAAACATTTACCCGTACGCGCATTATAATAATAATATTGCACACGCACAAACAATATGATGATATTGCACTATGCACTATTATGTATAATATTATACAGAGTGATTCAATCACTGATATTCACATTCAATTTATTAATTTAATAATTGTTCTATTGAAATTCTAATTTTTGAGATCATTGAATCAACATATTACTATATAATATAGACATTGGTATCTAATATTTTGTTTGTATTGTGAGAGGTTAACACAGATTTTTTTTTCAAATGATTACTCTCTTTTTACGGTAAACCGGTAAACTTCAACCCACAGCCTACTTTTTCTTTATTAGAGGCTAGCGGACACTTTTTAATACATTTTTGATAATATTTTAATACAATATATTTTTTTATTACAAATTAGATTTTTTTTTAAATAAAAAGTGCCTTTCTGACAAAAAATTTTGAACATATGAATCAAAATTCAGTGAGTTGTTCTTAAGAATTTCCAAAAAAAAAATAACGGCTTTACATTTATAATTATATTTATATAAGATGTTGAGTGTACACTATACATCGTCATTGATTATGTCACTGTAATAGATTTATCAAATTTGAATTCAGTAATAAACCATTGCATTCGAAAATAATCGTGAAAGGGGGCTGTTCTAACTGTTGACCTATATTACTAAGGGAATTTTATTATATATTTATTATTACTATTTGTAATTTATTTTTACATCAGTTATACGGAAAGTTAAACTAATTATTTCAAATATCAATTGGCATACATAATATTATATAATAATAATATTGACTTTAAGGATTTCAATAGGTACAGTACAATTAATATGTTGAAGCTTATAATTTTTCTATAAAATGCTAAACATAATTATTTGTTGAAAAAAGTAGGTATCTACAACTATTTTTCCATTACGATAAAAAACAAAATATATTTCAACAAAAATTTTAATTGTTGTATTTTTACACCTCAAAGTTCCAATAAGTTTCAACTTTTGACCAAAAGCCATCCTCAACGTTTGAGTTTGAATAATTTTTAGTGTGGTGACACTGTGACAGACACAAAACAAAAATCATTATTTATTGTATAATCAACACATTCCGAATCCAAAAAAGGTTGCGATTTTAAAAATAATGAAATTAGTGTCACCAAAGAACATTAGCGTAAAAATCGAAGTGTTTGTTACAAAAAATAATATAGTTTTAGTAGGTTTAGGTACTCAGAAAATTCAAAAATCAGAATTGCAATTGATGCATACCTATTAAATATTTAAAGGATAAAATGGAAATTATTATGCTTTGGTGAAACACCCTGTACATCGCTTCTGTAAGTTCAGTTGTAAATACTAACGCTGTTGGTCGAGTTTAACGAACATCGGGGACGAGCACTGAGCAGCTGACGGAGCTATTAGGTTTTTGAACGATAATTACATGCTATGATAATTATTATTATTGCTGGACGACCGTTCACGCGATCTATTCGTATCATTTAAGACCACGACACTGCAACCAGGTTTTAACTCAAGTGGTCTGAAATCTCAGTGATTTAAATATAATATTATTACTTTTACTGTCGTTGTGGTTGTACAACAACGTCGAGCATACCGGATAGCGGAAAAAGTGATTGAGACAAAAAAATCTGTACAGAAAACTTGAGCACCTGACTTTGTTGTAGGTTAGGTCTATCGTACGTACGTTTTTATATTTCAGACATTTTATTTACGACACTACTCGTTTTACTCCAACTGACGTAAAGTTTGCGTTTACTCGATGTACGGACAAACTAAATTAACCATTGTGGTTTGCTACTATATAGTACACATTTTTATTTTTAAGCATATTATTATTATTCAAATCACGACACGCTTATAGGACATGATTTATACAAATTTCTGGAACGTTTAATAACAAATTTACCAACGAAATTATTTGGCGTGCTGTTGTGTAAAATAGTTAAACGATATTTGCGTCAGTTTAATTTTACTCAATGAATGTCCTTTGAGTGATAATCACACAGTGGTCTACGCGGACTAAGTGAATCTTAAAAAAAGACATCCAAGAGGTTGTTTTCTAGTGATATTTTTTTTTCGTACTGATTTTAATAAATTGTAATCAGTATTCTAATGACATATATCTTTTACCCGAAAAAAAGTAATTACAATATTACATGTATACTGTATAGTATATAAATACTTACATACATTTAACTTTTAACATCCAGTTAAAAAAAGAGTGAAATTCACGCGACAAAATTACCTTTTTCAGTATAAAAATAAATATAAAACGCGCAATCGCCACCTTTCACATACACTCCACTTCAATTTGTTTCCACGTTATCGTGTTATCCCTAATTAACGGCCTTTGAAATTTTTTTCTAGTACTTGTATGAACATAAGCACGACATTCTCAAGTAACCGTTTTAACCACATAAAAGTATATTATAGGTACTAAGAATATAATATTATGTAAGTATAAAATGTTGAACGCAATTTTAATTAATATAACTACAGCTTTAAGAAAATATAAATTATTTTTAATTTTTACTGTGTTTAAACGTCGTGTGTTTGTAGAAAAGACCTGTATTATTATTGTAACAAAAATAGAATGTTATTGGTTATTATTAATTAGGTATTTAAGACATAATTAGTTGTTGTAATTTATTATTGAATTTATAAACAATATGGTACGCTATAACAATTAAAACGCGTGCAAATTTACTTGGCCGATCACTAAATTTATGATCACTTAACATCAAATAGCTTTTTAGAATCTGATCATAATAATATATATGTTATGAATACTTGAAATTTATATATTTTTTACTTTCTGCGTATTTTCATAATATTATAATACGAATTAACATAATATGACAACCGAATCTTGTGCTATTATCTATCACGTGGATGTCATATCAATGATTTTAGCAATTACCTATAACTATTAAGATTATGTTACACTTCTAACTTGATAAAATATCAGGAAATATAATAATATGTATGAATAATTTGAAAATGAAGTACAGATTCTTGTTTTTAAATCGAGGATATCTCACCGACTCTACATAGGTGACATACCTATATAAATATATATTGTGTATACTTATATGTTATCACGTACTGTCAAAAACATTTTTTTTTCTTATTATTAAACATAATATTATATAGGTACTTATAAATAATTCTACATTAAAATTTTTTTGTATTTGATTTTGTTAAAACTTTAGGTACCTATCTAGTACTTAAACCAAAAAAAGAACAATTAATTTACCTTGAAATAATTTCTATATGTTAATTACGGAGTGATGGACCAAGCATGATGATTCTCATTTTGTCCTACATATACATGAATAAATGTGATAATTAATTTAATTGTATACTATAGTAATATATCATATTTTTTTCAATCACTGACTAAATATTTAATCGTAAATTCATAAGCCAATCATTTTTTCGAAAATGTAAATACATCTAAATTGAATTTCAAAATGAGTAGTTCTAAATCCTTTAAATTTATATGCCGAAGGGTGAGGATAATAATCTATAAAATAGTTTTACATTAAATATAAAAATATGTAATATTTAGTCTGGTTAATATCATACTCGGATAACTTTAAGAAATTACAAAATTATAATATATCAGTTTTAGAAAATGTAACGTTTAAATCATCATTGCTCTCATATATCAAAATATTTCTAATATATATTTCTAATAATTTTTCTAAGTACATATTGTATAGAGTTATGCATAAAGTTATATAATACCAAAACTACGTACTTATAATTTTAATTTACATGCATTACAATTTTAAAAGAAAATTACCTGCTTGATAATTTATTCAAGGTAAAAAATGACTGTACTTGTTTGAAAAAAGTATGTTTGTATCGACACAGGACACTCCTTAAATGGCATTACAGCCTGAGTATTTTAATATAATATGGTCCTTAACTCTTAAGTATGTTTAAAAATTACAAAAATCAGAATTTGAATAAATTCAATTATTAAAGAAAAAATGGGGGTGATTACTGTTCATTATGCTTGAAAAAGCACCCTATATTTCACGAGCGTATTTGTCATACAAAATATAAACGGCATAAAACAGTATTTTTAAACCTATAACGGGTCAGTTATTTTTATTATTATTATTATTATTATTATTATTGTTATTATTCTAATCGAATAAATTTGGTTAATTTTGAATTCGAAACAACAATTCAAACGAGTAAACGCGCAGAGCGGAGCACACTTCAAACACTGTCATACTTGGGTCTACTATTTCATTACTGAGAATTAAACATCATTAATTGTATAAGGGCGATAGCGTTTTAAAACGTCGTCGCACTCATACTTTGTAGCCGCGTAATTTCCCATACAAAATGTAAATACGTCTCTATTTTTCTATAAATTTCACGAACATAATATATTATTATATTTTAGTAAATATAAAACAATAATAATAACAATTATAACGGCGCGGACATAACATGGTATAGGTACTTCCATGGGATATTTTTTACCACAATTTTTTTTCTCTTTTATAGCACAATAATATTATTATAATTATTTGCAGTGCGTTTGTGATCAGCTATTGAAAGTCGAAGCGTTCGTACAATAGTATATGCGCTCGAACAATGATGGTCTTCTAGTTATTGCACGATTGCACTATATTATTATTTAGATTCAAATATTTCGGATAAATATCTAATACTACATTAATCGAGGACATCGGTGGTATATTATATTGTACATGGGGTGGTATTATGTACGTTGACATATTCAATTATTAGTACAGAAATAAATTGCGTTCTGCCCTGTCGGCTATTATAATAATAATGCATACGATAAATTGTCATTTGCTCGTACGGCGTATAATATAATATTATATTTGTTCCGGTCCTTTGATCCGTTACATTTTCGAATGGAGGAAGAAATCGTTGTTTTCATCGCACAATTAATATTATACATAATATATTTTATGTTGTGATTAAATGGGACTAATACAGTGTACTATATTGTATTTGTTTTTAACAAGCTTTCGAGATACCGATAAATGGAAATAGTTTCCATTTTCATAGTCCTTCGAAACGATTAAAATAATTGACAGATAATAATATTATAATATTATATATTGGGCAGATCACAACCCTAAACATGTAATATAATAATATGTGTAGTGTGTACAGTGACAGAGGACAGTGGGCCGCTGTCTTTGCTGAGTTTTGGACTGGTGCCTTGTTAGTACAATTATATCGGTAGGTACATAAGTAAATATTAAAATATGGTAATGCGACATTATGGGATTTTAATATATTAATATGAGACATACCAACATAGTCATTTGCCATAGCGTATATTAGCATATATAAGTGTAGACGTGTAGTTATTACGTCTTATTAGTTATAATAAATCGATATTGTCTTAACGGTCGTTAATGATAATTGATAAGTGATAACACATTTCTTGCGAAAAATAAACATATAGGTTTGCTAAGAATAGATTAACGTTGTGTTTTTATACGTTCATATTATTATCTGATATGATAATCCTACGATAGTACATTACTACATATTTAGAACGGTAACAGCACAATTATAAAGAAGTAAATAACGTTATTTTTAAATAAATTTAACTTTAAGATTCTTAATAATCGTGGGTACTAGTATTCATTGCCAGCCAATTTCGTTATCAAAATATGATAATGTGAATAGATTTCCTTGTGTTTTTGTTTAAACTTTAGTAGTTAAATACTTAAAAGTTCACATAAATTCATATCATATTGTTGATAATCATAATTCATAACGCAAAAAAGCTCGACTGAAACGGAATGCCGATTTACAAGCTGCCGAAAACAAACCCAAAACAGCTAAGATTATGTTTTCCATTCACAACAAATAATATTTTAGTACAACCGGTAAGTATTATTAATTAAAAATTAATTATGAAAAATTGGTTACCTTCCTCATTGAACGAAGAACGATTAGAGGCCTTAGATGATGATGTCGGCAGAAAAACAAGTTTTGGAAAAGGTTGATTTCCAAGATGTCTAGGAAATCGTAAAAAATTCTTCATCGCTTTTATTAAAAGTTTTATCTTGACATTTTATACTTATTGGAACAAGTTAATTATTTTTATTGTTTTTTTTATTTAGTATATATATGCATATATCAAGATAATGGAGGTATCTAAGGTATTAACTATAGTCACAATGTTATACTTTCCATATTAAATTTCAATTACAGATGCTTTTAAAATTCAATTGGTACTTTTATTTGAATAAACAATTAACAGAATGAAAATTGTCCTTTTGTACACTCAATTATAATTTTTACTTAACACATATTATACTATAAAGAACTACAATGACACAAGGTACAATAATGTATAAAGAACCAACCTAAATAGTAAATATAAAAAAACTCAAATGGTTCCAGTTTCTATAACGAATAAATTATAAATGATTCTCAGATGACTCTCTTTTATAATATACCATTAGGTATATTATTTGGGGGGCGAAAAAAAAGTTGGTGGCTAAGCCCCCCTTTAGCCCCCAACTAATTACGTCTATAGCCAGAGAAGAGGGCCACTATTATTTTTGGGATAATAGGCCGGACCCTTCCCAGTCCGGCACTGACTGTAAGTTCGTTCATTACAGTGTTATTGAATTATAATATTATGATACAACGTGATATTGAATATCATTATTTAGTAAAGATCAAGTGATCGTTTGGAGCATAGCGTTGTTTGTTTTAATTCGTAAGTGTATGTTTTGATGGTTTATCGAAATTTATGATTAGAGTTTAAACTTTTTTACATACTCAAAAACATCAAAAGTTCACACAAACGTCATTTCCTATTTGCGGTCCGTGGGTGGGGGTTTCCACGTGTAGGTCCAATTAGGACCAACAAAAAACTAGATTTGCGCAAACCATATCGCTCCTCAAACTTCTAAACTCATAAAATTAAGTATATAGGAATAGATATGTGCTTCCAATTAAACGAGGTAAATTTACACCATGTTTTAAACATGTAAAAGATATAGAGTGATCCATATCTGTAACGACTGATTTAGTGATGTAATATATTTTTTTTGTATATTATTTTAGACGTGACATTTCCTTTTTATCATGCCAATATATTGAAGCCCATCTTGGATATTTCTCAACTTTTATGATATTTTGTTTATACGGTTTTTTATATTATAATTTCATAATATGGCGCATCATGGTCTAAAATACCTATGTATTATGTTACCTCGAAAAGTATAAGTTGAAAACAAATTTTAAGCACTCACCGTGAACAACTTATATGATTTAAATAAAACACACAGATTGAAATAAAAACAATAAAAAAAGTTATCAATGCGCATAAACATAATCGTGTAGTAAAAATTATCGTAAACGTGGCACACTTAAGTTTACCTTTTGGTATGGGTTGCTTTATAGTTTCTGATGATTATTTACAGGGTTAGCGTGTGCCTACGACTTTTATAAGTACCTAGGTATTAGTTTTCGTCAAACATGCTGCTATATTTTTATTTTTTAAGCACGCGTTTAGAACCATCGTTATTCAATTGTATAATAATTTATAATATTTTATATTATTCAATGTATAATAAGTAGTAGGTACTTAACATATAAACTGAAGCCATATAATTTTTTTAGATAAATATTTTTTTATGCTTATAGTTAATTTATTTATTTTTAAATGAAGCGTATTTCTTTGCTGTTTTTATTTTTATTCTAATAACTGGGGCCGGAGTGGCGCAGTGGTCACGCAGTTGATTACGACTCACACAGTCATCGGTTCGATTCATAGCAAAGTGCAAAAAAAATGTGTGTGATTCTACGCAGTCACCATTTTCCCGTGCTGTCGTCCGATTGCGTCATCCGGTTTCCAACTAGGTCCCACTCCACTGGGAGTGAAGACCGCACATGTCTCCTCTTGGAGAAGGGGGGTAGTATCATGCATATAGTGATATATACATAGATAAATAGATCATATGATCTCCCTACTACCCACTTGTGATAAGCATTGTCAAAGACCTTGAGGTCGTTATAATGAACAAATATAGAAAAAAAAAAAATTCTAATAATTATTTTGGGTAATGAAAAATACAAAATCGATTTGAGAATTCGGTGAATAATGTCAATAGATCTCGACTGTCTCTAAATAATTTTAATATTATACAGGTGAAAACTATATATTATTCAAACTATTTCAAACGATACAATCAAACAAATAATAACAAAACGTATGTCCGCCTACTGTGGAGTAAAATCATAAAAAACAATTAATGTCGTACACGGTTTTTTTTTTCATGGAAAATTTATTTCATTTCATTTTTTTAACAAAATAATTATTAATGTATTTATTTTATACATAAAAAAAGTAGTACAATGCTGTACAAATTACGTCTATAAACTTAGTAGAGAGTAAAGACACGTTTTATAAATATTTATAAAATAGATAAAACCCCAATAAAACTGCTTACATACTAATGAACAAATACTACTAAAAAATTGTTTTTGACGCAAATAGGTAAATATTATAATAACCATTGGAAATAAAAATGCTCATAGTTTAACAAAAATTGTAGGTTATCTAAAGTCTAAAACGTCAAATATTTCATTACAGCATACTGTAGTAAAAACGGATTTCTCGTATACGTGGCTCTCTCGACGAATTTTAACTTGTGTTTAGTAAAATGTTTGGAATTCACTGCAAAATAAATATTTAAAACGAATTCGTTCATATATTTTCATAAAAAAATAAGTTAAAATGGGGCGAATCGAGTTTGAAGAAACAAATTCGTTTTGTTAATATTTCCGAGAAATGTTCAAACATTGATTCAAATTATTTTATTACGAACAACTTTATTTTAATTGCACTATATTTCAAATGGGTGGCTTTGTATTATGAAGTAATCCTAAGAAACTAAAAATCTTTCACTGAGTAATAATATTTCCAAACAACTGTGAAAACTATAGGACAACCCGGAAAAACATAGCTTAACGTTCATAAGAAACTAATTTGTACCTAAGTAGCAATCTAAAAGCAACCACTACATTGCGATTTCGCGTCAGAAGTGTGATTATTTTCGTTGTGACTCAATGCAAATAAAACCTATTCGAATAATAATGCATAGAGCCGCCTGTGTATAGTATGCTTACTATTAAAGAGTAGTAAATTATTTATCGATTTTTTACCCGTTTCTGTTGAGATAATTTTACTGTATTTTAAATGTTTTTCCGTCTAAGAATATCATATTAAATAATTGTTTTACGCGTTGTGTATCACGCAACATAAACGTATACATATGCATATATATAAATGTACGATTGTGTGCGTCTAGTGGTATTCAAGACAAAAACAAAGTTTTAAAATGACTTAGCACCGCGCAGTTTGTTGTCATTGTCTTTCACACACGTGACACGACAAAAGCACGTTCGCATTAATGCCGAAATCGTTAAGTGACTGTAAAGTGATTTTAGAGCTGTACTTAAAATTAAGGACGATGTAATGCCGTATATTTCTCTGGCTAATTCCTACCAAATAAGCTCGTACGAATTATTTTACCGAAATTAAGAATAAGAAAAATAAACCTAGGAACGATAAGTACCGAAAATTTGTAAAAATTCTATTTAATGTTTTGATAATAATATTATGGTTTCGATCAAAAAACCACCATTATAATATTATAATACACTATGTAGTATGTTCCAACAATGTCGACTTCATTGAATTCATATCATTTAGCTACTACAATACAATACGATAATGTCACAAATATGATTGATATATAAACAAAAAATTAAGCAGCTACGTCTTTTAAAATGATTTAAATGACTGTTGCGAATTAATTTTTAATTCATTATAATTTGCACGATTCGACGTTATTTTTGATATTCAACGATATTATTTTTCCATGTTAGTCACATAATAAAACTGTTGACTAATCAATTTTAATATTTTGTAAATAATATGTAATAATTTCAGTGAATTATTGTTCTATACAGACTTGATAGAATTAGTATTATAATAACCCAATACCTAATGCTAACACAGATTACTAATATATCGATTAAATTTAATTTTTAAATTATCATTAAACACTCGACAACACGGAAATCAACGATTTGAAAATATTTAACATTTATCTTTATCATAACAGTATAGGTACTAGTATGATTAACAACAGTATACTAATGTTAACTTACCTTTGTACAAAAGTTTTCCGAACTCGTTGGTGACCATTTGGAATTCTGAATTCGTTGTCTGTCCAATCTGTAAAGTTAAATTAAAATTATTAAGAAGGTCTAAAATTATAAGGTAACGGGCTTTTTTTAGAACTCACTTGGACCATGAGTGATACACCAACAATTCCTTGGGATTTCATTTGGGCTTCGGACATATTTGAATAGAGATCAGTATTGTAGCCGTAAAGCTGAATCTGAAAATCAAAACGATTTGTATTGTTTAGTTATCACAACATAATATAACTATTGTAAAACACAATGACAATAACTACGTTACACATAAGACAATTACAATGCAGTAGTATAATGTATGCAGATGTAATAAAATACATCGAAACACTATCATAATTTTAATCGTTTTTTAAGGAATGTAAAGTAAATTAACAATAAAAATACGCACACGAGAAATATTTTAATGATACTCTAAAGAAGCAGCGACTACCGCTCCCGAATTCCGTGCTTATCATTGTAACATTTTTTTTATCGCGAAAAAATGTAATTTTCACCAAATTCGCGGTAATGGAGGTAATATTTTCGACGGAAGCAACGATATGGAAAATATATAAGCTGGCATTAATACTCCGTATAAAATGTCAAATTTTAAGTTAACATACATTTTATATCTATAATATATTATAGTCAACATATTTATAAGTATATATTCTATTTAAATATTGTGGTATTATATGCAGATCGCGTATAGTGATCTCAGCATTCTCACTCCCTCATAATAATTTATTTGAAATTTAGGATTTTCTGTACTTTCGTATGGATAACCTGAGTATAATATTTAAAAACTAAAACAATTAAATCAGGATTACTGCAGTTTAATACTTAAGATTTCAGTATAACTGTATTTAATAAATATTAAATACTTAATATTGTAAATATTCAATATACAATATGTACCAGGTAAGTGGTATCTAGTCACTATATAATAGGGACATATGATATTATTATATGTCACGTCTTTATAACACAATTTATACGACTTGTTATTTTATTAAATTATACATATTTTGTGAAAAATCAATGCAAGAAGTCACTGAAAACATAAATGTATGCTTGTGACAATAATAATTACAAATTAAATCCATTAGTTAAATTTCACTTAAATATACCTATTATGAATAATAACAGTGAAATTATTAATGGGTTGTACTATTATTATTGAGTTCATATGAATTATTTGCGATTTCCAGAAATATTTTTTAGAAAATAAAGTTATTTTATTGTTTATCATGTTTCATTGTTCACAACTACATTATTTTATGATTTCTTATAAATGAATTACTCGTTACGCCGTTATGGGTTTTAAGGTTATAATGATTTCAGGAATCCGTTTTTTTTTTAATTGCATTAATTGCAAATTAATTTAAAATTGTAATATAAACACTATTAATTTACAAGAACAACAAACAAAGTTGCGGCAACATATTATTTTTTTCTCACAGTAAATCGATATTGTTGAAATGTTGAATGTCACAATGTACGAATATTTTTTTTGTTTTTGTTTCTATTCTGTCGATTGTATTTCGAATCTATTTTAAATTCAAAAGGGCTAAACAATGATATAGACGAATTTGCATAGTCGTATAAATCTAGTGAATACGTATTTGTTTGAATACTTAAATTGTTATTATTTAATGCTATTCTTATCCGTTGTCGAACTATTGTCATGACCATTTGTATATTTGTATAACAAAAACATACAAGTTTTTTACAAAAAGTTAACACACACACACACACACACACACACACACACATTATAGTTGACCGTCTAAACAAAAACTCGTTTAGATATAAGATAATAACAAATTAAGAAGACATTATTCTCCTTGTAGATTTTAACTGTTATAGCTAATAGCTGGAAAATATGCTTCACAATGTTCGAATTTTTTCGGAAGCTTTGAACAAATGTGGATACATCTTGGCTATAAGTTTATGGTAGCATAAGGTTTTTTCAGAAATTGTGTTTAACGTTGACTGAGAGAACACATGTAGGTACTCAAAAGGCACCATTATAGCACCATTAGGTTCAATGGCTGTCAAAGAGTAACCGGAACTGTCCACCCGGCCGGAAAAGGTCAGATGCCTTTTTTCATTGCTTCCATTAAACGTGTATTTTTAAAAGTCTTACTTCCGAAAATGTTCCTAGCCACTAAAACACTTGCGAAAACAACTCTACACCGCTTTAGATGAAAACTGACGAGAACTATTTACATTTATAAATTATAATTATTCTACACGATTAATACGACATATGAATAATTTATGCAATTATTGCATTCTTGGAGTCAAAATAAATTATTGTTGATCGATCAGATTGAAAAAAATATTGTTTACAATATAGGTACTCAAATTACATGGAAAATTAAACATTATAAATCGATCGAATATTGGGCACAAAATATTTTGTTGCTCGCATCTTAGATGGATGACAAACATTATAAACTAATAGTATAAAAAGTACCTAAATACATACTAATAAATATTATGATAGAATACGGAAAAGAAAAACTTAATCAGAATACACATACACAAGTGAGTTATTGTTATTTTTACGTTGCAATGGTATAATATTTTTCAACTAACATTCGACGTTTGTTGTATTAATTACGGGCTATTGTTTAAACTATACTATAATATTAAATACTCGTACAACAATATTCTTTCGGCGGAAAAATAAAATCGCGTGTCAATCCGAAGCGATTAGTCGTATCAAACAGAGACTTATACAGCGTAGGACAATTAAACATTACTCGCATTATATTTATTTTACCTCCCAAACAATTGAATTTATTTTTCTACTTCCGAACAAGTACTACCTTTATGGCTTTATATAACTTAATGGTTTCTTAAGCTATCGTGTTTTCGTTTTTTTCGGACATTTCGTTCGAAAGTCAACTACTGCACGTGGAACGTCTACAACACCGTCGATGCAATATTGCTGTATAATAGTATTAATATTGTTTTATGGCCGGTGGACACACACACACACACATACGCCCATCGCAAGCAAAAAGCAATTTACAGGTTAAATACGATTATACACGAAATTTTCTTTTATTTAATAGTTGAACATAATATTATGTCATTAGTCACGACAGTATATTACCTACCTATAGTAACAATACTGCGTGGTAAATAACAGCTATTCATTCCTTAAAAACTATACGAGATGCGCAATATTATGTACCTAGTACCTACCTACTATAATAATAACACGTTATGTTAGTAAAGTGTATAATGTATATATATATATTTATTATATATATATATATATAGTATATACATATATATATATATATGTCAGATACTGTAAAAAATCTATACAGTAAAACTAAATTAAATAACACGCAAAAAAAAAATAATAAAAATAACCGTGTGCGGATTGGCGGACTCAAAAACGGTATAATATCATAATATTATTTTACTCATTGCTCACACATCCGAAACAACCGACTTCGTATTAACGGTGTAGGGTACAACGATTAGGTAATAGTTTCTTATAACTTATAAGCTATCGTGTTTTTTTTCCTTCGGCATTTCACTCGGCAGTCGACTATCGGCTACCGCTCGCGCGTCAGCTATCGTCGATCCAATTACTATAATATAATATATTTATATACGGCCGGTGGACACACAAATACACACTCATTCGTGGTAATGGAGTGGGAAAAGAATCAACTATCCGCCTCAGCCCATATCATCGGTTCTGCCCCTCCGTCATTCCCGTCTCAGCTACGTCGGCCTTTTGCGGCTTTTTTTTCCCCCGTCTCCACCACACTCCGCACTACGATCCATTCGTCTATCACCCGAGTGCCTATTTCAGTCGCACACGCACGCGCACATACGCACACACTGCACTCTCAAGCCAGCGCGTATATTCCTCGGGGGGATTATTTTCTTAAAAAGCATTCGATTCGCCTCCGAGGGGGTTTTACACGCGACAAGCGGCGGCGGCGGCGGCGGCGCTCATCTCCATTTCGAGATTGAAATCGAAACCCAGTGGATTATGGCCTTTTGACAGCGCGGTAAACGCTCGCGTGTGGATTCTTTCTGAGCAGCATTTGCCGGAGATGATGCACCGCCACGCCGGACGCGAGAGAGGGACGAGCACGTTTCGGAACGGCGGCGATGGTACTGATGCGGGTGGCGGAGGGGGACAGCGAAAAGATAAACACACTACACTGCATATAACATGGTGCTAGTTAAATAGACGTTTTCCATGATATATGCATCATAAAATATTGCATAAAGTCTATATATTATACTGCTAAAGTATATTTCTATAACAAATGTCACCATTTGGATAAACATAATATTACATACACCACGGTCGAGTGAACCAAAATTAACATTTTCTCCAAAACATGAATATTTCAAATTGCTTTTCAAATAGAATCAATTATTTTTAATTTAAAAATAAATATTCCATGGTATTCCTTGCATAGTCCACGTGGAAATAATACTTTGCATAGTTTTTTCAACCCATTTTAGGCCAGGGGTAATATGAGCAGATATTTTTGTTGTCATAATCGATATAATAATTGTCTACTTAATTTACTTAAATCTTAGACTTTCAACTTGACAGTTAATTACATAACTTACCATTATACTTATATAATTATTGTTATTAATATTTTGTAAAGCTATGTGTATTATTTGTATTAATTTTTTAAATTGTAAATTGTATAATGTGAAAATGTTGTATAGGGCTCCGACCGTTAAAAATAAATATAAATATAACATAATTAACTACGTTTATTTAACTCTTTTTATTTTACTATAAAATATTGTATATTGTAACAAATTAAAATGATTACTTTTAATTTATAAGAGCGTCTAACTATGAATGTTTATATAAAATGTAATCCGTCTCATTTAAGACCCTGTCTACGCCACGGCAGCCTGTACCCATTTTATACAACGATATCAAATTTTAATGTAAGCCATTTACCTGCGAGCTTACTGCACAGAGCACATATACAATATATACGTATCATATTGTTTGTAGTTTGAACCAACCTGTTTGCTCGCGATTTTCTGTTTTTATAATATATTATCGTTCTGCCTCAAACGCAATCCATTACGCGACATTTCGATACAGACAAACCCCGAACTTTCGTGATAATTTATTATCATAATATACAATACGTTTGATAGTACCGGCGACAGTTATTACCAAAAGATAAATAACATAATATATAACGTATGGATTAATGCACAACATTTTCTATGTGCACACGTTTCGCCTGACTCATAAAAACTCAAACGTATACCAGATTCTCGGTTGATAACAGAATATAAAGAAAAACAATAATGTTGAAAACCTATATAATATATATATAAATATATATCTGATAACGTGTCTAGTCGTAAACCTAACGCTATTTCAACAACCGATATTGTGGATTTTTTGTTTTGTTTTATACATCGGGTTAAAGTGCCCAATCGTGTAACACTCAATAAAGTGACAGAGACCAAAAATAAATAAATACATTTATAAGTACGTTGTATATTTTTTTTTATTCCTACTATTATTATTATTTAACAAGGAAAAACTTTATTGTTCGTTATGTACTAGTATATGTTAGTATCTATCTACTTTACATACTACAATAATATAATATTATAACTCATGGCATAATTACAGATACTTTAATCCGTATCAGTGGGAAATAAATTGTTTATACTTTATAACAGTAAATTGTTTTTTTATTCAAAAATAATAAATTTTAAAAAAATTAACCCAAATACTATTTTTAAACATAGCAACAGTATATTTGGAATGAAAAATTATTTATTATACAAATATACTATAGTGGGTTTCATAAGAACTGAGACTCGAAACTAACGCACCTCGTAGTGTTTTTTCATTAGGGTTTCTAAAGCTAGCGTGTAATAATGCGCGGCAAATTTAAAATTGATAACGAATATTTTACACTTTTGAATTATTATACATTAATTTATTTTTTATTATTATTAACAAGATAATCAACGAATCATAGTTCATAACCAAATAATAATCAATAACCAAAAATGATAAAATTTGTTATAAAACGCGCGAAATAAAATTGTTCTATCCTAGGTTGAGAACCCCTGGTTAGGCACAAGAGCGCCAAGCGCGTTAATGTCCAGTCTCAATTCTTATGAAACCCACTATAATCGTGCTAGCATGGGTAATTCCCATAATAAACCATAACAAGTTTACAATAGGTAATTAGTTCTATGATGTGATAGTTGTTCATTCAGTTATTTTGATAATTATTGTTGATCAAACCCACTATGAAATATAATATCATGCTATAAAACGTCGCGTCGGTTTAAGCGATTTCTGGTTTGTTTCGAAGATTTCAAAATTAATCCTATCATATTTTATATTATGTAAATTATTGTATTTTCTAAGCCTCACAATCAAAGTAAATAATTATACTTATGTGAAATATATATTTGGGAATGCTGTAGATAAATCAAATTAAAATGCAATAGGAACACCCATAGTGAAACATCATAGTGAAATGTAGAGAACCTTTAATGTTTTTACCAAAAATCAAAATTACCGACTAACGTTTGGTTAAAAACGAGATTCTGTATATTATTGTTTATTATATTATATTTATATGAATGTATATATTATATACCATTATAATATAATGTATAGATATTATAGCTAATTAAAACGGAGTACCTTTCTCGGCCGAGGAGTAAAGCAAATATAATTATCTGGTAAATTATCAAATATACGATCCTAACCATTATCCTAACAATCTTCACTGCGCCTCCGGTGTACCCTAAACTGCAGCACATCGACCAATATTATTGTAATGATTATCTAATATCGCTATAGCCCCCCTATAATCTTAACGGGCACTTTAAACCCAATGTAAATACCATGTATAAGAACAATAAATTTCCTTCGTTAATTACGTGCCTACAGCATATAGTGGGTAGGTATTAATGTATTATAGTTACATGTTATTATATAGAACATACTTAACATCTTGAAATTATTTTATTCCCAAAGAAAAATATTGGTAAAGAATAAAACGATTTTATTGATACGATTTAATTTAAGATTCTGAGTGAAGCGATGAATGTATAAGACTTTTAATCACGGTTTAAGATAATATTGTATTAATTACTGGTTAACCATCGACATCTGAAAATGTGTCATAATATGACACAACTAGCAAAAAGAAAAGTGTAACACTACATACGTTAACGTCATAATGAACCGTAAACCGTATATTATAAAAAAGTATAAAATAGTATAAAAATAGTTATGAATGTTGAAATATTATTATAACCACTATTTGTTATTTTATTATAACTATTTTATATCATATAGTAATTTCGCAAATCAATTTGAATGCATTTTATCAAAGAGCGATGTACAACTAATATATTTTAAGTCGTGCTTATGATGATGTGTGCATTTTTATAATCTGTAAGATATTAGAGAAGTCCGAAAAAAATATTTCATTTAAATGAAACGTGTGCATTATTCACTGTTTAAATCTGCCAATTAAATTCGTTTGTGAGTACAATTTCATATACAGTCAGTTATTATCTTATATCATATAAGTTCATTATATTATATAATATTATGATCAAATGTTATAACAGAAGGACTAAAAGCCAATTCGCATATCAATAATTTCAATCAATGACATTAAAAAAATGAGAAAAACGCAATCGACACTTTGCAAGACGTTTCTTGTCGGTGTTTTTTGCAATGAAAATATTACGTGGTCGTTTCAACCAAATTAATTGAAAAAAAAATCCACAATATAATTCGGACGAATTGAAATTCATAATTTTTGCATAATGATATTTACTTATTCTTATAGTCGAACATTAATATCGATAAGATGAATAGAGAATACAATACTCATCAGCAGTTTTACAAAAACCAAGAACTCAGCTAAAACAGGTACCTACTTACCTAAAAATTGCAAATAAGATACTAAGATGAAATATAGTTAAATACTTCTTATCCAAAATTAATAAAACGTACATAAATAAACGTAATACGCATATGGAAATGTTGAAATATAAACTATATAAACGCTGTTGTTGGGAAAAAAGTAGATGCAAAAAAAAAGATGATGTAGGTTTTTTGTTCTTTTATTTAAACAGTTCAACAAACGAAAAAAACATAACCGTCACGGCATGACATACAGTAATTACTAATTTTACATTTTTTTTTTATTGGAGGTTAGTTTTTAAATGTGATAAGTGCAGTGTAGTGGACTGTATTTTGATTGCACATTACAATGATAACATTCTTGCTAAACATACCGGCCCCCTTGAGAGGTATTCTCAAAAGGAAGTTGAATAAATAAATAGATAATTCAAACATTAACATTAGTAAAAATGGCATAATGGGTAAGCTACAGATAGATTTCAACTGAGTACAAACTATAGTATCATAACTATATAAAATTTACATAAGGTGACACAAATTTTTTTAATTAATAACAAAACAAATAGTAGAATAATTTATTTAATTGGTGGTAACTAGTTAACTAATGTTCGATAGGCAGTCTTATGAGTTTGTTAATAGGACGCTTTAGCACCGAATCCTTTGTCTTCAGTGTGACAACTCGCACGAAGTGGTCTGCAGGATTGGGATACAACTGGAGGATCTGGCTAGAGGCCACTGAGTGGGAGCCATATTTTCTTTCTTGAGAAGGACGAGATCGTGGACTTGAAGGTTAGGCTGGGGAGTTGTCCATTTATTCCGTTGCTGTAGTGTAGCCAAATAATCTTGCGACCATTGTTTCCAAAAGGTTTGCTGCAGTTTCTGTATTCTATTCCACCTGGTGAGTCGATTGGTAGGCGTTGGCTCAGGAATGTCGACTTCAGGTAGTGGCATAGGAGCTTTACCTAACAAGAAATGCCCGGGAGTCAGTGCTGAGTAATCGGTGGCTTCCATACTGGCGGGGCAAAGTGGTCGAGAGTTAAGTTGCGCTTCGACTTGACAAAACAGTGTGTGTAATTCTTCATATATAAAGACACTATTAAGAGTTATGCGTTGGAGTATGCGTTGGAGTATGCGTTGGAGTATGCGTTGGAGTATGCGTTTACAAGATTTGATGTTAGCTTCCCAAATACCGCCAAAATCTGGTGAAGCTGGTGGGATAAAGTGCCAGTCTATCTCTCTGGGCAAACAGAAAGTATTCAGGGTTGAGTTCAATTGTTGAGAGCACATTAGTTTATACACTTCATGTAGTTTATGATGTGTACTAGTAAAATTCGTACCATTATCACTATACATTTTAGTTTGTTAGGCTCGCCTGGCAACAAAACGTTTCAGTGTGGCGATGAAGGTATCGGCTGACAAGTCACTCACTATTTCTAGGTGTACAGCCTTGGTGGAAGAGTGCTAAATATGTTTTGTACACAATTCTTGAACGTCCAACTGAGGGTTTAGTACTGAAAGGTCTGGCAAAATCAACTCCACAATGGCTGAACACTGGTGCATAATTAACTCTAAAAGCCGGTAAGTCAGCCATGAGTTGGTGGGTTTTGACTTGTCGAAATCTGTAACACTTAACACAATCCTGAAGAACCTTTCTGATGATGCTGCGCCCGTGTATCACCCAATACTTCTGCCGCACCAGAGACATAGTGAAATTGAGACCAGAATGCTGGTGGAGAAGGTGGATAGATCGTATTACCATAGTTGTATACAGATGTGCCTTTGGTAAGAGAACTGGATTCCTCATGTCATAAGGTAAACTGGACTGAGTAAGTCGACCACCAACGCGTAAGACCCCTGCTGTGTCAAGGAAGGGGCGTAGGCTGACCAGAGTACTGGATGACTTGACGGGGAGACCCAGTCGCAGCTGATGAATGTCGAGTGGAAAGCATTCCTGCTGTACTAACCGGATCCATTTTAAGTTGGCTGATCGCCATTCACACACAGTTGGTAATCCAGTTAAGCGAAGAGCTACAGGTTTTTGGCAGTTGTGATAGAAACGTAAAATGTAACAAGTGACGTGCAATAACTTACTCAAATCCGAATACTTAGCTAGAAAGATGGAGTTTAACGCGTCAGTTTCTGTGGTCACATGTGTGGTTACCTGTGGCTTACGTTCCTCTTGAAGAGTTTGATTAGGATCCTCACATTCAAACGTAGACTATGGCCATGAATTGGGGGGTAATAGCCATTGTGGACCATGCCACCACAAGGCATTCGTAATGAGTTTATCACCTGACAGGCCCCTGGAGGCCAGGTCCGCAGATTGTCCTGAGACGGGATATGCCGCCACACCGCTGATGGACACCAGGTTTGAATTTGACTCACTCGATTGGATACGAAGGTGGTCTACCGGTGTGGATCACTCTGAATCCACTGTAGGGTGATGGTAGAATCCATCCACAGGTTGACTGATTCAATGTTGATTGTAGACAGTGCCTCTAATAGATGTTTGGTCAAGGATGCTAACAACGTAGTACCACACAACTTAAGCCTTGGTATTGATTGGGTCTTAAGAGGTGCAACTCTGGTCTTAGACAGAACTAAATGTGATGATGATTCGCCGTCAGGAAACACTGACACTAGATAAAGAGCAGCAGCATAAGCTTGTTCCAAACTGTCACTGTAACCGTGCAGACTATATGTGGTTACCTGAGTATGTTCGTCATTGCAATGCCATGGTAGTTCAAAGGAACGAAGAGCACTGTAGGAAGATCGATGATCCAACCACCATTTGATCAATGTGTCAGGCAGCGGGTCGTCGCAATCCAACTTGTTCTTCCACAGGTGTTGCATAATGATCTTCGCCACGATCACAAGTGGGCTTAACCATCCACACGGATCAAAAATCCTCGCAATTTCCGAAAGTAATGAACGTTTAGTACATGTTTCACCAACCTTGGAAGATTCAACATGAAATGAGAACGTAACTCGTTGAGCATTCCACTATATACCCAATATTTTGATTGATGGATCCATGTGGTCGATCAGCGTTAGTTGAGTGGCTCTTAGTGCTGTAGGAATGTGCGTTAAAACTGCTTCACTGGCCCACTTACGTAATTCAAACCCACCTCGGGCGAGCAAGTGTAGCTTGATTGTGGCAGTAATGTCATCTCGTCCGGTCATTACCTCATCTACATAGAAATCTCGCTGTAGCACCGCAGATGCCTCAGGATGAGTTCCTTGCTCATCGTAGGCCAATTGCTTCAGGACTCGTAAAGCATGGTATGGTGATGTGATAAGCACATAGGTCACCGTATTTAAGGTATAACTTCTTATTGGACTAGATTCATTTGGACGCCAGACAATACCTTGGTAGACACGATCATCGGGGTGTACTAAGATTTGTCTGAACATCTGTCGAATATCTGCGGTAATAACATAGCGAGGTAGACGGAAACGGATTAATATGTCAATTACCTATTTCTGTAATTTTTGTCATTTGTGAAATAGTTCATTCAATGAGTTTCCTGTGTCCATTGTGCATGAGCCATCAAACACAACACGAAGCTTCGTAGTAGTACTGGATGGGTTTAAAACTTGATGATGTGGAATGAATATAATCGGACTTGGACTAGTGGACTCTACAAATGTCATGTGGTGGGCTCCCAGACAGCATTTTGTAATGATAATATTATAATAGTATTATACTAACGTTATACTAATATTATTCGTTATAATAATGTTATAATAATATTATTAAACGAAAAATTGTTGTCTGTGCTGTTACATAATCACTCATGAAATCTTTATAGAGTTGGTGTAAGGCAGGTTTGGTCTGCAGACTTCTCTCGACTTTCTTCAAGCGTTGAACAGCGAGCTGGTAGGAATTGTTCACTAGCGGTGGTTCTTTAACAAAAGGAAGTCTTACAGTGTAACGACCAGAGTAAATGTCTCAACGAAATGCTTTTCACACTGTTGGTCTTCTTTGGACATACATGTAAGGCGTGGTACCTCTTCCAGTTCCCAAAATCGGTTCACAAGTGATTCAACTGTAGTGGTAGAACACGTGACCGACTTAAACATTGATAGTTCATTGTGAGGTTTAGATAATTTTCCACATACTATCCACCCAAAGATAGAGTTGTGTAACGACGGCGTACCTTTAGGTCCTTGTATTTTACCATCTAACATTATATCCAGACTGTATTCAGCACTTATGAGTAAGTCGATTTTGTTGGGCACATGGAATGTTGGATCTGCTAACTCAACCTGTTCTAAATGAGTCCACTGTGAAACATCCACGGCTACAGTGGGTAGATCAACAGTAAGTTATCTTAAGAGACACTAAGGCAGTTAACGTCATTTGTTTACCATATTTTGTCCTAGGAGAAATATTGAACGTTGAAACTTGAGATGTGGTTGTAGAAGCATTTGATACACCATCAATTATTATTGGCTGATGCAATGTTTTTAAACCTAACCGACTTGCTAAGGCTTTAGTAATAAAATGTGATTCTGATGCAGTGTCTATTAATGCACGACATAGTTCTGGCCGTCCACTTGGTCCGTGTACGCGCACTACTGCTGTTGATAATATGACAGTTGACTTTTCTCTTAAGGCATCATGATTAACTGTCACAGTGTCTATTCCACTAGATGTCGATGGTCGTGTCTTGATAGTCAACGTGGGCACTTCAGAAGTATTTTTTTCGCCCTTAGAGTCACCAAAGTGTAGAAGTGTATGGTGTTTACAACCACATTCTTTACACGTTTTATCAGATGAGCATTGACTGGAAGATTGTGAGGCCCGTAGACAATTTATACACAATTTGGGCTTCTTAGCCAATGCATGTCACTCACTCGCTGTTGACTTCATAAACAAATTACACTGATAAATAATATGATGCTGTGAACAAATATTGCACGGCTGCTTATTACCTTGTGCCGCAGTCACAGCATGAGTTGTTGCTCGACTGTTGCATTTGTTGGTAAGCTTAGATCTGGGTGTACTGGATGATTGTAGTTGTAATAAATCTAACTCGTGTATTCTTTGCTCCATAAATTTACACATTTGTGACTAAGATGGAAACTCATAGGCAGATGATTCAATTTCCCATGCTTTTTTGAGTTCATTTGGTAAACGGGATGATATAAGGTAAATTACAATTGTATCCCAAGACTCAATGGGTTGTTTTAATACTTTTAATGCTCTAAGATGTTTATTTGTTGTATCAACCAACGCCTTCAAAGAACTAACAGCTTCATTCTGAATGTGTGGTTGATTGAACAAATGTTGTAAGTGTACTTGTAGAATAAGACGTTCATTATCATAACGGTTTGTCAACAAAGACCAAGCCTCCAGATAATTGCTACCAGTCGATGATAATGATGCAATTACATTAGCCGCTTCTCCTGATAAACATGATTTTAAATAATGCATTTTTCTGGTGTTGTCAATGTATTTATTATAGTGAATAATAGATGAAAATTGGTCATGGAAAGCATACCAATCTTCCAATATTCCTTTGAATGTAGGCAGGCTCATGGGAGGTAACCTGATGGATTGTTGCCCTTGTTCGCTAAGTGTATTTTCGTTTTGAGGTTCGTGTGTAGTTTGCCTTAAGTCTAATGTACCTTGCAAAATCCCCTTGATTTTAATGAACGTCCGAGATACCTCTTCCAAGGCGCCAATCATAAAATCAACCTCGGAGTCCTTGACCAGCAAGAACAGCTCATCGTGTGCATTTGAATACATTGTAAATGCACTTTCTGTAAGTTCTAAATGCTCTTTTATTTCGTGACACGCCAGACCCTCCATTGTCAATGTGGTGACCATGTGTAACCTTTTCCTTATCAGCTTTTCCTTGTTTGAGAGAGTTTTTCGTAGAGTTTTCAACTTCTCCTCCATCTTGAAACAATTATGTCAATACAAATAGACGAAAAGCCGATTACGCGATTGTAAAACGAATGTAACGCGCACGACACAGACGGAAACGCGAATGTAACGCGTACGAAACCGACGACCGATGTATACACGAATGTAACGCGCACGACACAGACGGAAACGCGAATGTAACGCGTACGAGACCGACGACCGATGTATACGCGAGTGTAACGCGCACGACACTTAGAATATTACCGTCGGATACGCGAATGTAACGCGTACGAGACCGACGACCGATGTATGCGCGAATGTAACGCGCATGAATCTAGAATTCATATCCTACTCGAATTTACCATTAAATGTTGGGAAAAAAGTAGATGCCAAAAAAAAGATGATGTAGGTTTTTTGTTCTTTTATTTAAATAGTTCAACAAACGAAAAAAACATAACCATCACGGCATGACATACAGTAATTTTACATTTTTTTTTTTATTGGAGGTTAGTTTTTAAATGTGATAAGTGCAGTGTAGTGGACTGTATTTTGATTGCACATTACAATGATAACATTCTTGCCAAACAGCTGTCAACGTTTTCATTATAAAATAATAATAACTCTTCGTAAATCGTCCTCCTCGCCTGAACGATTCGCTATATGATAATCGGTGAAATTCGGTTAAATAAAATATTCTGGGGTTTATTTACCAGTGATTCTAACTCACTTAAATTAATTGTCCCATAGTTATCATGTTATGAGAGGAAAACGCCGTCCGACATTCACAAACTGTTTTAATTATCATAATAATATTAAGATTTATAATATTATTATTGTTGTGAATACATTACATTCGTTGGCATCGGCGCGACGTATAGGCAATTTCAGTACAACTACGTGTGCGTGGATTTTGAACGGTATTCTACGCTTTTCTCGACAAGTGAATTTAACGCTAAAGTTACTTTTCATTTTTCAATAACAACGACGACAGCAAATTAACGGATTTCAAAATACGCTACAGCGGAGTGACTATATTAGTTATGGAGAAAATCGATTAACGGAGCCTTTTGTATTCATAATATTTTCATTAATTTTCAAAAGTTATTTTCGAATTGTGATATAAATACAATTACTTCAAATCGTTTAATTATACTATTAACGGTCATTATTCTTTTTTCTAAACGCTTGTGATTCACGATAACTAAGATAATTGTGAAATATGAACACGTAACGATAATATTATATACCTACATTAAAAATTTAATTATATTATTATGATATTTTTAGTATAGGTAGTTCTATAAATTCCCGAATAAGTAAGAAATGAGTTGACATGTTTATCACTAAATTATGTCTTATAGAATTACATATATAAAACGAATTCAGATTTATATTTTACTCTAAGTATTTGTAATAAATAACAATAATTGGCAGCGTATATTTTACATTGACTATAATATAATATGAACTACACAAAATGGAATCATTAATAATTGATAGTTTTATTTTATGTATTTAAATTTTAAATTTTACCCTAAATTACATAAATACATAATATGTTATTATAATTAATTTTTTAATGATAAAAAAAATTATTACAACAATATTATGTAATTTATATTATACTACATGCTAAGTTCCACAGTGTGATGTTCTAAACGAATAAGTTTATTTTTTTATGGTATTTAGAATATTTTAATTATTTTGGCAAAATCACGCATCTTCGACCAGTCAAGATAAATCTGTCACTGGGACTGGGGCATCATTAACATTTTGTCCCTCAAAAAGGTGTCATTTTACATTCAATTTATATTTGTGTTTAAATCGCATTAAAATGAGTTTTCACCGAAGTTGATTTATTGCTAATGGCATTTTCTTTTTTCTTATTATTATTTTATACGCATTCTGTTTACTTTAATGGTTCTTAGATGCACACCATCGTCATTCTTTATCGCCTCCATTTTTAATGGTAATAGAAGAAGTCAATTTAACTGGTCTATAAAAAATAATATATATATATATATATATATATATAAGAAGAAGAAAAAGAAGAAGGAACGAAGGGTAACCCGATTAGAAGTTTACGAAGTGCTGATAAGCCAGTGCTGACAGTGATAAAGTGGTTTCGAGTGATTTATCAAGGATCCGAATTAATTAACGTATAACGTCCTATCGATTAGCATCGTCAACGACAAGGAGGCCCAAGACGGTTGTGTAATCTATACATACCTGGAAATTATTTTGGTTCTATATTAGATGATTTTATTAAGACAATGCCATCTCGAACTATTAACGATACGAGAATTAACGAAGACTCTATGTAGATTATAATATTGTTCTAGCACAAACAATCGAAATAAATGTGTATGGGCTTACGTTAGTCGTCGGATATTATATTGTCGATGAGAGAATTGTTTTATCTTATTCTGGAATTAGAACCAGATTGGTTTGATTGCAATATAAAATAGATATCAGACATTAATACATTATAATATATAGATTATTCAAGTTGAACAAACAATATTATGCATACAAGCTGGGCTTTGATCCGCTATTATAAGATGGTGGTTTAATATGTTAATTTTAAATTTTACAGCAACTGAAAATATCGATTATGAGTGGAGCTATTGACTTATTAAAATATATTTATGCTCATTTTGATTTTAATTATAATTTCTTCAAAACCTATATTAATCAATGATTATATTTTTTTGCTTGTTATATAATATTATAGTAGTGTTTAACTGTTGTATATATTCAATGATTCACTGTAATTCAAAAACTATGTGAATAAAAAGCACGGTTTACCTCCAAAAATACAGCTAATATTTTGTGATTTTTTGTTGAGTTTCACTACTTTTTCAGTAATTTTTAAGGTATTTTTAGTTTAAATAATTACATTTATTTTTCGCTATGTTTTTTATATATTTAATTTTTATTTCAATAAGAGGATTGTTAAAAGTTGGTTGACATATTTATTCAAAAGCAGAATTGCAAACAATAGGTATTATAAAGTTTAAAAAAAAAAATTATATTTTATCCAATTTACATTGTCAATGATTCAATAATATTAAGTGTCCACATTAATTTTTTATTTAAAAAAAAAATACTAAGTGTATTACTTTCCATATCATATTGCTTGCAAAATAGATGTCTCATTGAATGAAAATTGACATTATATAATAATATGTGTCTCGTTGTTCAGACATAAAAAAATATATATATTTATTTTTGCATTTTCTTTGTTACAACTAAAGACCGGGCTGTTTTATACCATTTGGAAACTCACTCCATATAAATAACTTTTAGAATTGTGCGTGTAACCCAAAATAACTTGGACGGACGACTAACGACATTCATTTGCCAACTATGTACAAATAAAAGTACATTTATTTATGTAAAAGAAAAAAAAGCACAAAGGAAAAACTTGACATATTATATTTTTTAAACGCTTATGGTTGTATTAAAAAAAAAAGGAAGCAATATCGTTATTTGTTTGCTGAATCAGATACAATGAAAATTGTGCGTTTATATACACAGGTATTTGATATTAATAATTGCCATCGTTATGAGAAAATTGTTTTCCGTTTTGTCTGTAGTTGTCTGCTCGGTGATAATGATAACTAACAATGTCGTTTTCAATTGGACAGACACATATTATTATAGTGACGATTGTTGTATGCATAATGAGACGTCTGTTTGTCATTTTATATGCAATTGCGCAGTACCCTTTGTGTCATAAAAATTGCTCTTACAATATACTTTTGTGGTCTATTGTCAAAAAAACCTTAGGCCTATTTGTTTAGAATTGTTCCCGAAATTCGTCACATGTATGTATTCAAATGCATTAAATGGTGGTTATTGGTTATTATTTATTATTGGTTAAATGCGCTAATTTCAGAGTTATAGATAATGAAAAAAGAATAGTGAACTATTTTGGTGTCTACTTACTTAATAAATAATATATATTTATTTTTTTTTGGATGAGGATAAAACTTATCTATATTATATAATGCGTAGGTACAAAAACGTTTTCTGTGCATTTTGATATATTTTAAGATGATATAAAAACTGCCAAACGTTATACTATAATAAGTTACAAAATAACGGTTGAAAAACAATTGAAACATAAGGCACAGGTTATAAAAAAACTATTAATACTTATTACTAACAATTTTCAACTAATATACGCATCTTTTGTATAGTTCTACAATCTACATTTAATAATATGTTGTTTTTATTTAAGTTCGTTTTTCTTTGATTTTGGGTTGAGTTCTGCTAACTAATTATCATAAAGTTATCGTGGTCATTATGTACCATATATGTATGTATATTGTATATCATCAAAAATATCACCATATACAATATACATAAAAGTTTTTGCAGACTTTTGATTATCTTTAATTTACACATGTTGTGTCGTATCGATTTTATACCATTATTGTTTCACCTAAGGGAAGCTTGCCGTTTATATGTTTATATCCTATCGACTCAGTTTACCTTTTTCTGTTTTCGGCATTTATTCAGCTACATTGTTTCAAATTTATTATCAAAAGATAACCGGCAAAGAAATTACCACTTCATTAAAATACGCACATGTCACATTTTAAATCAATAACCATAATGTATAGGTATACAAGTATATTAATGATTCGCGAACGAATAAAATGTAAGACTTCTGCAAATGCATTTATAAACAAAAAGACGAAAACATAATCGCCCTTTAGCAAATTAATGAACTGGATTTTTTTACATCCAGTTTAGTACAATGGCAGTGGCTTTTAATTTAAACGTATCATGGCATCCATAAATTACTCAATAACACGACGTTTTTGAAGGCACTCTTTAGAAATAATTAGACATATTTTGGATATTTTGGAAATTAACTATTTGGAATATTATTATAGTATTAAATACAGATCCATATATGTATAAATACATATTTTTCCAATGACGCGTCCGGATATATTGTGGTGCTCTAAATATCATCATAAAATATAAAATAAATCATACTGCCAAGAGGTAATGTGTTTGTTTTTTTTAAAAGGTAATACAATAAATCACAGACGTTGTTTGATGAAATCATTATACGAAAATACTCATAAGAATGAAGATTACTAGCTATGTCCATGTAGCTATTTCCTAATAAAAACTTAACTACCTAATAAAGTCACGCACCGATGTATTGATTGGGATGTATACGATACAATGAACACTTAATTTTAGCTCTCAAAAAATGTTCTTGTTTCATTTTTATTTAAAAATGTTATATTTATTTAAATTAAAATGATAAAATAACTATATAATTTACATTTAACACAAATAATGATGTGAAAGGTTCACAAAAACAGTTAATCAGCGTCGAAGAATACAATTCTTAAATCTGCTGTAAGACAGTAAAAAGAATCGTCTTAGGTAGGTAGTGCAAAATAAAATAACGAACATTATATTATATACAGACTTGCAGGTAGGTATCATAATATTATTGGTTTTCACGTTTTATTGTTTGTTTTGTAAAATATACTTAAGAAACCTATAACTTTGGCATGTGGACGTAAATTACCATCATCAAACTATTGATATAGTTATAAAGTACAATATGAAAATGCGAAACGTGTAGAAAGTACATGTATTAAATTATTAAAAAATAACTAAAAGTATTGAAAAAAAATGAAAAAAAAATAAAACTTGAAATTAATCAATATGTCCACTCAATCATTAAAAAAATAATTACATCTAATTATTGCATTTTAGCTATTTAATAAAAATACAATCGGATCGGTTGCGTTTAAAATTATCTATAATTATTAAGAAAGTATGAAATGTTAACATAGGTTAATATATAACATATATGCGGAAATGGTGCTTGGGAGGAAGGGCCCCCAATTAACCTCCCCAAATATCAAATAGCCTCCCAAAAATAAACATTTTTTTAGTTGTATAGGATCGAGCCACCTCCCCTCCCCCATTCATATTGATGTTAAAAATTATAGACTCCTGAAATTTGAATTGATTTCCACCTATGTTTAGGTGTACTTCAAATATGGTCGTGGAATGAACAATAGTAAATTTTCAATATTAACACTGAATGAAGTCATTGAAATAACAGGGATTATTTTGCAGAAAATTATATTTTAAGAAGAAAAAAGTTTGGAGGTGTTTTTAGTGCACTTTGGCTTACAATTGTATTAAATGCGATTCGATTTACTTTAGTATGCACATATTATATTATTATTACAGGCGTATATGGGGTATATTATAGTGAAATAGCATATTATGTTTATTTTACCCAAACTCGTCATTATTTTGAAAATTGGATTCTACAATATGTTTTCTCGTGTAGCTTTTATATTGTTTAGATTTTACGATATACGGAAACAACATTCCACATGGTGGTAATGTGTTCCACATAGAAATTGAATTTATACTAGTTCCGGCACGAGTATTGGAAAATTATTCAAATGTGAGGGAATATTCGACGAAGGGAGAAACGCGTTTGAACGATTATGTACGTAAACAGATCTATATGCACATTTGACGAATTTCCGTGCAAAATTACATCCAGGAAGTGAAAATCCAACGGACGATCTATCATTACACCATTCCTATATACGCGGTCGTGACATCTAATAACTTGGAGGTACTTGTGATTTTGAAATACTACAAAATTATAACTCAACAACTCCCCGGTTAATAAAATAGTCATTTTAAAAGCAACAGACCCAGCTATACTATTGGAATTTGTAGTAAAGTGGTCGGATTAAACAATAACATGGTCGGTATAATATTATTATAATGTGTATATTATATACGTGCCTGGGGTAAGATATAGGTTATATGCTTTTTATATCGAAACCTAGTACAAACCGAAAACTTTTGAAACTAGTACTGCGATACAGTGGCGTTATTTGGGGGGGGGGGGGAACAAAGTGGGCATTTGCCCCTGTCTGATTTTAAAAGCGGCCCGATGGGCCCGGTGCCCAGTTGTCGCCGTTTTATCCATTACTATATTTTATTAGCACGAAACATGCCTATTTTATATCATTTTCAGAAAATATTGCGGTTTTTTTTTACCCATTCGGGCCAGTCTAAACCTTTGCCCCCCTCTATTGAAAATTGAAATGACGCCATTGCTGCGATATCTGCAACGACATATATGTAGACATAACGAAAATCGAGCCTTGGACAAATATTATCAAAGCATAATGTAGGAAATAATCGTGTTAACAATGAATTTAAGAAGACAGAAATCAGTCTAATTTATCTATACAAATTAATTATTGTATTAATTCTAGAGTATAATATTATATAATAGAACTACTAAAATATATATAATCCTAAATGCTAAATTAAACTTTTTTTTGGACGTATGTTATAATAAATGTATAGTACTAGATAGTGAATTATGACTAAAAAAAAAGTGATACTTGATATTGTGGTGGAATTCGGGGACTCTAACACATATATATTTTCACCTATGCAAGACACAGAAACTTTAACTTTAAGGTTTTAAATTAATGAGCCGGTATTTCTATTTTACGTTCAAAAAAAACTCTCGAGTTTTTCCAGTTGATTTAAAAAATAATATGCTAAGTTTATGTGATATCTGTTAGAAATTATAATACATGGTAAATAATATTGATTGTGTATAGTAAATTAAATTAATAGATTAAAAATTATAATAATAACATAATTCGCATCTAAAACCAACTGCAGTATTTAAAATTTATAAAAAAATTGAATGTGCAGTATTTTTATCGAGGTTTTTTTTTCCGTTCACCGTTAATAATGTTGGTATATCAATCATCATTACATTTACTAGAAGTATTAAAGTATAAAAATTTGGTGCATGGTGGTAGACGATAGTAGTTACATAATATTATATAATAAATACGCAGTGAATTTGTTTGTATAATATATACTCAACTTTTAATAAGCATCCGATGTAATAAAATTTAAACGGAAAATTGTAGAAACCTATTCACATTATAATATATTTTGTTTATCTAGACAAGTTTTATACCTAGAGTTAATAAATTATCAACACACGGTGTCCTTTTTTAATTATATATATACCTATATATAATATATTATGTGCGTTCGTTATTTGAATTTTCTTTACCCTTTTATTGTGGAGTGGAATAACTTTTTCACACCGAACAACTTCCATGAACTTTTGAAATTACACAGACTTTTATCGAAAGATACAAATTATCGTGTTCAACATTGGAGGCAATTTATAGAGAGAAAATCGTAGAACATTTAATATCTTATTTTTTTGTTTTTTTCGTTTAACCAATTAACTCGATTTTGAAATAATACAAAATAAACGATTTTGTTCGAGTAGTAATAACTAATGTATTAGTTTATGCAGAGAAAGACCCAAAGACCGTATACATAAACCTAGTACATTTACTCGGATTTACCCTATTGGATTCGACGTGATTCCAAGAGAGATATTTCAAAAATAATGAAAAAAATAAAACGATAACTTTTCAAAAGTGAACAACCTAAAATAAATGCATTATTATGTCGCGAAAACTCAAATATATTACATACATATTAATATCTGATTACCTCAGATATTAAATATTAAATACTTAAGTTATTAAATCAATTCATTTTCTTGGGACTTTATTTTGACGACGTAAAAAAAATAAATAATAATGAGGAGAAGAATTAGAAATAAAGACCCATGCGGATGACAAATGGATTAGCCATAATCAAAACTCTGAAGGTTGTTACTTAAGCATAGCAAATTCAGGGTCTCATAATAATATTATAATATATAGGAACTTCAGAGTTCTGCATGTACAGATGGCGTGTATTACTGGTGTACCGTTAACCGAACAAAGTGATTTCTGTAGGTGGTGTTGATTGTCACACGATAATTACACAACGGGTAATTATAAATCACGGTGTAAGTGTCTCCCAGTTTGAATAATACATAATATAAAAAAAGCTCCTCGAAACTTTATGAAAAATGTATGAATCGTTTAGTACAAGTAAACAGAAAAATGTATAAGATGCATTAAACGCTTATTGTATGATATTTTGTTTCATTATCTCATCAATTAAAATAATTAATTGAGTTTGAAAAATATTGTCTTTTTGTGCAATAAAATATTTGGTTAATTCAATCATAATAAAAAAAAAACTGCCATTTGTTTGATGAATACGGAATTATTTTTTTATTATTATGTATATTGCACACAGCAGCATTTATGTATAGCATTTATTTCGTATGCTCCTAGCGAGCGAGGAAAGTCATAAAAATAAATACACTTATGCGATTGTTTAATCTGTATCATATAAATATTTACAATGGGTGCTTAAAATATTGCAGTGGAATTAGTTTCAATGTTAACAACAAGTTTCAAAACCATTGTAAGTAGATACATATACCAATACAACACGTGTATATACATACAAAATGTATCAAAATATTATAAATTATAGGTAAATTGAAAAATATTCCTCAATAGTAATATTAATGTTTATTTGTCTTGACAGAGATTTCTTTCGAGTTCTATTATTCTAATTATAACAAATTTTATTTCTTTTAATAATAGATATTTTGAAACATGCAATTTTTGCTAATTTAATCACATTTTCCCTTCAAAGATGATTTTCCGCCAAACAAAAATAAAGCACGTATATCATTTCAATACAAAAATCCACTTCATTCTGCTTGTGATATACAATCACAAGTTAGTTTATGTATTGTTACGCCACGGTTTATTCGAATAAAATATAGTAACATAAATACTTACTTCAGCCGGAAACGAGTAACCCTGGATTTTATGTTCGGACCCGAGATTGTTATCAGTGCCGAAGTGTATGTAGAACTCTTGGAATTGATAGCGATAAGTCAAAGGACCTTCGGTGATGTTCAAAACGTATTTCGACTCTTTATCCACTCTGAACACCAATGACTGTCCAGTATTTTCGATTGTTCCACTGACCTGTATTACGCCAACCAGATTTATTATAAGGCAAATAACGAACGTAATTATTCAAATAAAATAAAATCCAACAGAAAGAGATTGACTAAATCTTTTTACATATTTCATAAGCGTATCCCACCTACCATAATATGTTATGATTTTTTAAAAATTAATTTTGAAACATAATAATGCCTGTTGTTATCAGTAGATATATTATTTATTTATACACGTGTGTGTGTGTGTGTGTGTATCACGTGGGTAGAAAAAAAAGTGCCAAAGAGAACAAAATTAATATAGTCGGCTGAGTTATCAAGACGTTATATTATACTTTGACATATTGCTTTCCGTTTCAAAATCCATTTTTCATAAAAAAAAAAATAAATAAAATAATAATAATACGCGTAGGTATATCGTATACATCATAAACCATATTATATCTATATGGTTCTAAAGTATATAATATATATATGAAATGTGTACATCTTGAAAATCCTGATTCCAGACAGATTTTATTATTTTTCCGTCAATCCTTGCATAATATTCGGGAATATATATTTATATATAAAAATAACTCTGCTGAATACGATATTGCTGTTAAATTGAGCGCGGTAGCTACAAAAACACGACGGCTGTACAAAATAATATATAAACATATGCGTTTACTCTCACTTTGTCTTTATCGATGTGAAGATTTTTCAAAAATGGATCGAACAGCAGTTTATCCGGATCAATGTCAATCGGAGATTGTCGTTTGCCAATCGAGCATAACTTCCACAGCGGGTTCAAAACGCCCCAATATTTTGGCCCTGAAATAATACATTATTTATAAGTATACACAGTCTGTATTCGATATAAATGTGGTATTCTATATAGTGACACCCCGTACACCTAAGGGTAGTCCACCTCAAAATTAATTATACGACTATACAATATCAGATTATAGTTTCCGACGTTGCAACTTGTAATTTTGCGCGAGTATAATATATAGTATCTTGTTTCATAATCGTAATTGCGCATTTGTATAGTAACATAATTACATTTTTTTAAATCATTTGGTAATTTATATTTAAAAATATACTGTAAATATTTTTAAGTTTATATACTTTTGTATTAGGTATATTTTACAAAATATTTTACGCTATAGATAAGTACTTTGTATTATGAATATTATGTACCTAATATCTAGTTGTTATAAAAACGAATACTAAACTTTAGCTCAATTGCAACTACAACCAACTCATCAACAACTATTCTATTATGTTATTTCGGAACTGTACTTGTATCCTTAAAAGCATCAGTGTTTTTAAATCTAAAAACTACAAACTTGGTAAACATTTTATTAACTAACAACGTTAAACAAAATATTAGCTAGTATAGCATGGACTATACTTTTAATATTTCAGGTAATTTATCAAAATAATAATAATATAAATATATAATAAAGTAAGACTGATTGTTTTATTCTAAATTGTTACGAAAAAAAATCACATTAATTTTCATAAAATAATTTATATATACTCTTTATAATATTGTATATTATGTAGGTAAGTAAAATGAAAAAAAAAATCGCTATACTCGCGTCTCTTAACTTCCACCGAAAACCCATTTCCGTGTCAGTGAAACAAAAGCTTAACATAGTTATTTTGAAATTACACGTCAACATTAATTCACGTTTATTTATATTGTTCTCCTTTGTGTAAAGTCTAATATGACGAAACATGATCTACTGTTCATTAAAGTTCCCTGGTGATACTCTCAATATAATATTAAATAAGCAATACGATATTACTCAAATAAATTTCGGTCATTATTCACACAATAGTTTCCTCTAATAATAATACGATAGAATTTTTTTCTAAAATAAAACATAAGTTAATAGATTGTATGAACAAATTATATCTAATATTTCGATAAATATTGAACATTCGCGGTATAAAATTATTATTTATTATCACTACTCATTACTAGGTATTTAACGATGACTAAATGTATTTAAGCGTAGGCACACACCAATAGGAAACATGAATAATACTAATACAACTTAAATCGAGAAACATTGAATTTAATAAAAATTAAAAAATGTATTACAATATATTATATAAATCATGGTTACGTTGTATTGAAGTTTGGAATTTGAGTAGAAAAGCCACCCGGCAATCAGTATCAATACTCATGCATTTAAACCCCACTAAGTAAAATGTATACGTTTTACCTACGTATATAAAATATTTATTTTCGATTTTGGGTGGAGGGATGAATTTATGGTTTTTACAGTCATGTGTGTGTGTGTGTGTGTGTGTGTGTGTGTGTGTGTGTGTGTGTTTTTGTATGTGTATCTAAAGACAATTTTTATAAAAGAAAAATATCTATAATTTGGAAAGTGCAATTTTCTAGTAGAAATTCGTTGCTATTTTTGGGTGGTGAAAATGAGTAAAATATCTAAACTTCTTAGAACTTTTCAAAATAATTGGGATGAGCAAAATACTGTTTCCAATGACCATAATAGAATCCCAAGGGCAATATGTTTGATAATAGGTAGATTGATTGAAGCAATGCATTAATAAATCCAGTGACAATAGTATAACCAAACGTAAGTGACTTTGATTTGTCATTGTATTTCCATTAGTTACCTTCTAAATAATTAATTAATTAATAATTTATAGAACCATTAGTATAAGTAAAAAAAAATCAATTTCAGAACGTTTAGACTATTATGTTACTGCTCTTACACTGTTACAACATAATATGATAACGTAAATTAATAATAACGTCTTCGTTGACCATCACAATTCTACATTACTGTACATTTCGTATTGGAGTTTTTACTATTTTACTAAGTAAATAAAGCCTTGATTGTAAAAATAGCAGACAATTTGACTGCAATTGTAGTTTAAATCCCTAAGTTAATAATTACATTTCGATGGCTTTATGACTTATGAGCGACCATTTTCTCATCATAAATAATGTGCCACAAGCAATTATATGCCTGATCAAAACTAAAGTAGTTTTGTTTTAAGAACAAATATTTTTTTTCAATGGTTTTCACTTTCAGTTATAAACGCGTTCAGCACTAAATGTGTTTACGAAAATTGTTTTATAGCTAATAAAAAAATAAATGGTAATAACAACTTTTCGAATAAAATAAAAAGTGAATAATACACAAAATACATTAAATACAGTTGGCGCTGGACTGTTACAATTTAAATAATAAATGATCATCGGTTATGTTCTGTCAAAGAATTTTGTATAAAAATTAAAAAATTATCTCTTCGTAATTATATTTCAAGACAACGTTTTAGAAAAAAAAATTATATACCTACATTACAATTTTTTCATTTTTTCCTTTTCTCCAATCATTGATTATTGAATATACTTTTAATTTCATACTCCTAAGAAGAATATTTTCCCGAGTACTTCGATAATTCGATACAATATAAAAATCAAATTTCAAACGAGTACCTACCGAGTAATTATAGTTATGACTTTTGCCTTATAAGTATTTAAAGCTTATATGAGTGGTGTAGTGGACCAATATTGTGTGGAGTACCTCAGTGATTTATAGACCTCCTATCAAATATTTTTTTTAACCAATATAAAATATAATTTTTTTTCAAAAATGACATAAAATTATGTAAAAAAATATTTTCAAAAGAGTAAACATTTTTGAAAAATTAAGTGTAGAGTTTTAATCATAATATTCTTTGTTTATTTGTTTCAATCTCCTGCAGTAATACACATTCTGATAAAGGAGGACGTTAAATTAATGATTGTCCAACGTTAAAAAATTGTATACCGAACGGCGGGCATTTATAGAAACACGCATAAATAAGATGACAATAATAATAATAATAATAATAATAGTAAAACGTTGTGCGCGAGGGCAATCTGACGATTCGGAAAAATCTTGAGTTCGATCGTCGGTGCACTATCAGTGCTGCAGTAAATCGCCGTGCGGTTGTGAACGTGACGTACGACGAACCCCCGGCACCGTGAAATTGAATTGGTCCGTTTGTATATAATCTATATACATATACTTAAATATATCACACACACACACACACACACACACCAGCTCGTCACGTCAAACCTTATATCCGCGTCCGCATGCAGCACGCTGGCGACGGCGGTGCGACTATATATATACACACACATGTGTAACCCACCTGCTCACCCACCTGCTTCTCCTACATACACCAGTCTAGTCGTGCTCTCTCGCACCCACCGTCTCAAACCCCACTCACATGACTCGCATAAATATATTATAATATATGTTCAAATAAAGCAGCCGAAGGGTTAAACGCGTATAATAATACGAAGTGCGTGTTCCGGACGGGGGCTCGTGACGACCTTCCGATTCGCAGCGTGCCGCCGAAGACCGACTTCCAAGCCCACCGGCCCGATTGAATCACAGTCACCGACACCCCCCCTCCCCCCCCGTACCACGATAACCGTTACGCACCGTTTCGAGTTTACGACTAACACAATATAATAATATATCGACGTACGGAGTCAGTAGGGGGTGACTGTATCAGTTTTTATTTTCTATTATGGTCATTGTATTCGCTGTCGTTTAGCGACCTCGACTTCCTGCGGGTGACCCGGAAACGTCGTCTTTGGTTACCGTAGTGTAGACGGTAAACTGTCGTGTCTTCTACAATGACGACTGGCAATAAGACTTTTACGTATATACAATATAAAAGCTAAAAAGCGGTACCACGAAATTCAACCAATGCTCACCACTATTTTGTTTTTCTTTAATCATATGATTATTCTAATCCTAATTTTTGACATTCTTAAATATATTATACTTAAATATAATACCTTATTTTCAATTACTTTGATTTTTTTACACCATTTAACGAGTTACCCGTTGAGGAGCAAAGTTATTTTTTCAAACAAAAACAACCCGTTGTAACTTGTTATGATTGTAATTTCTTAAACCGATGATACTTATCAATATATTTGTCGTGTCTATAAATCAAAATCTTTACGGTTACTTTCCAAGTACTTCAACTTTACGTAAGTACCAAGGATAATAGATCATGATAACAGGTTTAGAAAATATAATGCTATGATAATTAGAAAATTATAATATGTAAACATTGTTTGAATATAACAAGTACTTGACTAAATATTAGATGAATATATTATATATGGTATTTAAAACCATTATTAATTACTATTATCGTTAGTACTCATAGCTTAATAACTCAGAAGCTACTCGTTCAAATTTGAATAAAAAGGGTATTTTAAAAATGGAAACATTGTATCGTTACAGGACACTCTTTAAACGGGAAATGAAATCTAAATATTTGATAATAATATAGTCCTTGAGGTATTTGAAACTTCCATACAATAAATGCATTAAACGGAGAAAAAAAGGGGGTTAGAACTTGACATATTTGGTAAATAATCTTTTATATATTATATATAATTATGTATATACTATCTGAATATCCCAGTTTCGCCCGTGTACAGTTTTTTTTGTGATCAATCTTATAATATAGTATATACGCTGATATTATATGTGGATCTTGGTTTGAGTGTATCTCAGTTTTAGTGAACTGCATTTCTGCACGGGTAAATCGGCGTCAGCATACCTGACTTTGTGAAGTAATTCTATCTGGATGGGCCACATCAAGGTGCGGATTGGATTAAGCTTGATATATTTTTTAACATTGTTTGACTAAACAATCACTCTCTAAACTTTTCTGACATCTCTAAAAACAATCTCTGAGATTTTTGTAAAATTCAATTGAATAGTTTTTGAGTACAATAAGTTATGTATACGTGTATATACACACGTATACATTTGTTTTCAAAATATAGTTTATTTATTCGTGACCATAAGTGTGACAATTTCTTGCATGCTTGTATCTGATCTGCCGAGTAACCATTGGCGACCATTTATATACAAAACAAAAATTACAATACTAATTTCTACTATTACTATAATAATCTACAACCAATGGCAACCATTTATAAACAAAAAAAAGTTTCGATTTCCACCTTGAATCTCAAGATCCCTGTTTGACCATTTTTTTAAAATGCGAATATTGGAAAATCCTTTCTTATTGCACATCTAGATCATTAGAGGAACGTGCACTATTCCAAATGTCAAATTCGTAAATTTTGTATTTATTGAGATGTTGTGATGAATGAGTGAGTGAGTGGTATTTATATATATATATATAGATTAAAACGGAAATGTATGTATGAGTGTATTTAACTCCGCTTTAAATTTCTGTTTAAGCCCTACCGCGGTGGGTGAAATTTCTTAGACTTGAAAGGTATGCGAATACCACGAACGAGGGTGTGTGAAAATTATTTTTGTTTCCTTGGACCAAATGCTAAGTCTACGTCACTGTATCCACGCACGTATCTAGTTAAAATATCTTCGAATCTGACTGATATAATACGGTAAAATTATAATAAAAGGGTTTATTGAGAAACCGTGGAGTGGATAACGATGGACACATGCTACGCGATGTGAATCGCTCTCGTACGAACGATTCGAAACGATCTTTGTACGTCGAAATGTATGTGAATCGACCATTTGGAAATTATTATTACTATGTATACTGGTTGGTATGCAGCAGATTTGTTTGATATTCGAACATACGGTCTATATTATTGCGTTATACTATGTCTGAGTTCGTACCGTATTCAAAAACAAAACGAGTATTATACATAACGTCGGCTTAAAAACAGAATCGAACGTTAAAATGTCGAGTGACCCCTACGTAGAATTCCAGACGAGAAAAGTATACAAACGATGATATAAACTTGAGTAGAAGACAATATCACAGCAGCTGCTACCAGCATAAACACTAATTTACGGTGTTCATTAATTTGGAATAATTAATTAGGAGCGACAATTTAAAATTAAATACACTTTTATTGCTGTTTCATTTTTTGATATACAAAAAATTAATAAATTATCTTAAAATAAAGCCCACAAAATACTCTTGCAAAATTTCGTAGGTATACGCTCGTGTTATATAACATTACTTGTTATTATATTATTTAAACAGTGATTTATCAATAAAATGTAACGATTTACGGGGGAGACGTGTAGCAAATCAATTCTACAATGATTTGCATTTAAAAAAATCAATTTTATATAGGTATATGATATTATTGTTATTGTCTATGTTGTGTCGTATTCTGTATATTTGATACTTATAGCCTATTATAGGTACCTAACAAAATGTTGGTGACACGTTAGCTACAAGTTTAAGTGACACATTCAACTCGACATATTGCCTCCACAGAGTTGTGTAATCCGGTTGAATTCGTTTAGAACAATCATTTTTAATTAAAATGTTTGTATTCGAACATTTAAAATATAAATAAAAATGTAGTAATATATAAAGTAATAATAATTGTAAGTACTGTCAATGTAATAATACAGACATTGAATTTATTCCAAATTAAAACAATTACGTCAAATGTTGATCCTCTAGTTCTAGTACATATTAACTACAATAATATTGCCTATATACTATAGTATGTACTAAGGTCTAAGAAAGTGTGTTGAGAACAAAACAGAATTTGTCACACGATTCTCGGATATAGATCTAACCTTAGAGATAGTATGACATTAATTTTACTATAAAATACGATTCTTAGAATATCTGAAAATAACATTACGAATCACTCAATTTTTTACTGTAGATAACCGTGCAAAACGCAATAAGTGCGAAGAGATACGTCTTCATAACGAAACTTACTGTGTTGATCATTGACTGCAAATTACTAACTATATTTTGTATATTGCGTGTTGACAAAGAGTAAACCATGCTAAAAATCATGATATATACATGGGTATATGGACATTCGGTAGTCGGTACGTCGGTACTTACATATACCGTATACCGCAAATCAGGTATTCCCCAAGCTGGGTCAACTACATTATCTACACGGTTACTCTGTCACAAATAATTCTGTTATCGAACTTAGCTGATAATATTATCGCCACAATGAATCTAGAGTTTTACTGTAAAATGACGTACAGACGAAATCGAGCTCGACGTTAAGGGCTTTTATAGATCGCCGTCACGTTAACCATCATCACTGTTTTTGGCGATCCTTCGCGTTGCGTAAATTATAATATTAGGTATAATGGTTCGACGAATTACGAAACCATTTAAAATTTCAAATAGCAAAAACGACAAAAAAAAAACACGCGGTCTGATGTGATAAGTGTGTTAAAAATATACAAATACAAAATAATGTCAAGTCGAAACATTTATGCCGTCGGAATGTTACGTTTCGGTTTTTTTACTTTTATTATTTTATTTTATTCTGAACATTATCCACCTGGTGGAACATTATAACGACCGTTCTCCCGTAACTCGTTATAAAAGCTGCCATCGTGTAATTTCGTATGGTGAATATTGCTCAGAAAATATTTGTATTTACGATGTATACATCCCGACGCGTTTCGGCTTATATGGCTCGAAGAATAACAATATAATGCGGCGGTTATTTTGTTTATATACTTTTTTATATATTCTTCCGCCGAGTCAAGTAAAACGCGTTTGGTCCGGTTTGAAAAAATCATATTGAAAAGACTCGAACAGACCGCACCAATTGTTAATTTTATACGGCAAAATAATGAAATTGTTATTTTATAACATTCAATCATTTTTTACTCCTATACCATATTATATTAGTGCAGTAACACACAAGTGCAAAATTATTTTATAGCAATAAATTATTATAAAAAAAAAAATCACATAGAGCCATGGAGTCGATTACAAAAGATATGGTGCAAAAAGTATGGTATTAATTTGACCACCGACTAGATGTTATTCGTGTAACCAAAGGAGCTCACATAGAACATTTATAGATACAGATAATTAAACTTGACATATTTTTCTTTTATTTAATGACTAATGTATAACATATTGTTCTAAACCTAAAAAATAAAATAATATAAGCACTTTAAATCGTATGAATCATTTTGAATAACCCTGTCTTATAGATTGATACATATTATATTACGACTTAACCATCATTTAATCAAACATAATACCTATACTTCAATATGCACCACGTGTTTTTGTGTTAATACCTACATATATGCAAACATAAGGTAAATTTAAAAAAAAATCGTCGTAGAAGCATATGAAATATTGAAATTGTCGATAATATCCTTACAAGGAGCCCGTGAATAATAAATACAGGTGATTCATATGTGCATCGTACCTTTACGAGTAACCCGGTGTGTAATTCTCGTGAAACGTGCGGCGCGTTTCGTCTGGTCGTTTAGGACTCGTTTCGCCAATATTTCTTTGAACTGCACAACACTATATTATTATCTATACCTGCACACTTTCGGGTGGCTACGGAAAAATGGTCTAAGATTTTCGTGAAGGTCATCGAAAAGGTCGCGGATAAAATGAACTTCATGGCCGTACCGTTCGAGTTGTCCGCGAGTATACCGTAGACAATAACGTAGACGGTGGTCATTGCAAGCTTCCTTGGTCGAGCTCACCAGTTACCGCAGCTGCAAATTTATAAAACGTCGGTATTGTGTGGAATTCACGATTAGACTGCAGAAAGTTGGTGAAATCCAACGAGGTTCTAAGCTCCCTTGGTCCAACCACGGTATGCATGTGACCGCCGGCAATATTATTATTATTGCAGTATACGGTATACTCGAGGCATGCTGGGATCCGCAATATTTTCCGCTGGTATTTTTGTCTTATCAAGTGGTCGACGCCTTTGATCCCGTCACCGTCCGATGTTTTTTGTATCCACGAACGAGTATGAGTACTGGAAGCGATTGTTTTAATAGTTTTAAACACGCATCATCTCGAAAAATATTAACATTATTTAAAATATTTTCTTATTATATAATAATTTAATGCAATAACAAAACAATCTTTACTATAAAAGCAAAATAGAAATCTGTGTCATGGTTTGGCTCCAAAACGGCTTGATTGATTAGGCTTATTCTTTTTTATATTGTGTTCGTAATTGCCAGGACGAGATTCTTATGGAAAAAAAATTTAGGAAGATCCACCGGAAAAGTAGGAAATCTGGAAGTAAAAAATACAAAAGTGGCGCCATCTGTCCAGGATAAAAATAAACATATTAATAATATATTTTTGTTTATTGTAAGGTTATTATTGGTTCTGATCACGATTAAAGATAGTATGGTTGCCCATCGAATCTAGAAAAGTGTCTACCGAAATGAATCTCCATTATCAGTATTAAACAGCTGGAAATTTACGCTCTAGCGCTTATTTGTTGTAGTGATTCTAAATGCAATTACCTTTGAAATGTAAATTGTAGTTCCGTGATAGCCACTATGACATATAAGCGCTAGTGTTTAAGTTTCCAGCTGTTTAATTTAACTTTAATACTGATTATAGAGATTCATTTCGGTAGACACTTTTCAAGTATAAGAATCGTACGTCGATGGGCAACCATACTATCTATAGCCGTGGTTCTGATTGTTATAGTTTTAGTTGTTAATTTTGAAGAATTTTATTAAAATAAAAAGACGAAATCAAACCTTCGCTGCTCCACAAATGGTGCCAAGATAATGCGCTAATCTAGGAAAAATATACAGTTTAAAGATGAAATTAATAACATGTCCGCTGTATGTTGAATTAAGGAAAAACAAAAAAACTTGGTATAACTTTGATACTTTACAGTTAAATTATACACTTACATACAAATGGCTATAATATGACATAATCACCCCAATGGTGCAAAAATGGCATATCATTTGCGCCAAAATTAATATTTTATATAAATAGTTATTCAAAAATGTCAATAAATATAATAGAAATTAATAAATTATAATTTTAATAGATCGGTTGATTTTTTTGATCTTATGAAAAAATGTCAATTATAAATTGATAAAATATAATATATAATTCTAAATGCACCTAATATCTATTAAGCGTGGCACACAGGTATCTAGGATTTTTACGCTTTCGTACGATACGATTTTGGCGTTTTCGTACTATACAACTTTTTTTTTCTTATCTCATTTTGGCGTTTATGTCTTCCACCAGTACAAACAGCGCAGGGTCCGCGATCTACCGCAGGTAGATTGCCTACCTGATAATATACTGCTGCGAATCTCACAGGATAACGCCGGTCGAGATGGCTATACATTAAAATATAATATCATTTACACTTTAAAAAAGATATTGCTTCCACATCATATTACACCCAAAAGGAGTTGAACAATCAGAATTTTTTTCCCGGTAACGGAAACGTTAAGATAAGTTTTTAGCAGTTTTACACTACTCTGCATACAGTTCAATTACTCTTCATATAAAAAAAAAATCGTTGCAAGAAAGATGGACAGGATTTGTGGAGCTACGAAACAGCCCCACAATTTTCAAACAACTATCCACGGGGGTGGAGCACGCGGGTGAGAGCTAGTATATTATATTTTTAAATAATTATAATATTTTTTATTGTTATGTTTTTTAAAAAAATTGTATTTGGCTATAAGGTCTTCATCTTCACCGGACTGACGTGCTGGTCATTTATCGAGGATTACGCACCGGATAGCACAGCAATGTAGGATGTATAAATTATAAAATAAAGTCACCTATATTACTCATAATCATTTATTCACAGGTACTTTGTACAGTTTAATACGCCTCTCTGACGGTTATTTAGAATTTATTACATACTATTAATGTATAGCCTACAGGTACGGAAAATTTCAGAAAAAACTTTATAATATTATAATATAGTGACGTATGACGATTTTAATATACCACTTGTAAAACATGAATATTGTCAATTATTATCATGGAACACTGACATACAACACTGGCACTGGCAACCTAATAACATTTAGGATTAGGCAGTTATTTAAAAATTAGAATTTATTATAAATCGATATTTTATAGTATACAATGGGTGAATTTTGTAAATCCAAGGAATACTTTGGCAAAATAATCACGTTAGGATATTACTGTACTATAAGTCTATATAGGATATTATCTGATTTACGGCGTAGCCGATCCAAAAGTTGACGGTATTTTGATGAACATCAAAGGATGTTTGGGTACGGTTGTTTCGCAAGTGTGCGAATAATCCCACTGCGTCAAGTACTATATATTACAATCTATGTTCTATGTAAAACCATTATAATTAAGGACTATTATCCATAGAGTATAAAGTTTAATAATTAAAAACAACATTTTCTGAATTTTAAATTATTATGTTTCAACATTTTTATAAAATCGTCTGTTTGAAAATTGACAGTACAAAAAGCGGTTCTCATTATAAAATAAGATGTATTGTAGGTATCTCTACATAACAGTCCGTATGCGGCATAAAAATCTAAGTATTTGAAAATTGGTTTTAATATACAGGTACTAAGCATGATCATTATTAGAACAGCTAAATTTAGATGTATTGAATAATAGAAGAATCCGGGTTAACTGTTTCTATCTAAACTGGTTATAGTGGGAATGTGGGTGCTCCGGAACTATTACCTAGGGTCAACTTTGAGGTCCCTAGTATAAACTTAAGTAAAATGGATAAAATTAGAATGATAAAATTAGCCGATGCGGCTCAAAAGACCACTCGCAAATATCTATATTTTTAATTTAATTTATTTTAATTGGTTTGTTAACTGTATTATTTTAATGTTATTTTATGTATCTCTAAATAATGTATACAATGGCTTGTCCCGTGACTTTATAATAAATAAATATTTTCGCAACGAAAATATAATCTGCGCATCGATATGACTTTAATAATTTAATTATTAGAATGCGGTTGTGAATGATGATATCGTCATCGTCTGTATGAAAAACATTTAAAAAAAAACAAACAATAACTGCGAGCGAACCCAATACCTATGACTAGCAGATTAAGTGACTTGCGTATAATAAGAACGTGCGGCGGGGATGGCGAGCGGTTGTAATTTAAAACCGAAATTACTTTAATGGGACCGAATCGCTGTGAAAATTATTACGTCCGATATCCGAACGATGGTTCATATTTCAGTCAATTAGTAGACTACATATCATAATGCAGTGTATATATTCATATATTGATATAATAAATTACTATCAAATGTGATAGAGCACGCACGGTAACAATATAATAACATTGCACGACTTACCAGTTACCACTACCTAGAGCGAATAATATACCTATAATATACCTCGATGGGATGCACGATACGAGAATATATTATAATTATTTTTTTATATTATATAGATAGACCATTATTATTAATGGTTGTACACAGACCTGGTACTATAATATTATTCTATAATTACGTATGTAGACTACAATATATTAGGTACGTGTGGCGTTGATGGATGTGCTGCTCGCGACACAAAATCCCCGATATCGAATGTTGGTCCGAACACGTAGGATTTAAGTCGTTCCTCGTTTATTGTATAGTAACAATAACAATACTATAAAAAACTATCCATAGAACGCCACCGATTTCCGTATTTTATTTTCTTCACTTAATGGAAACTTAGTAAGATACCGCAATATAATAATATGTATGGACTAGTCTTAGATTAAAAATGAATTAATATTACAGGCCAGTAATTTAGGGAGGAGATAGGAGCGATTGCCCCCCCCCCCCCCAAGACCGTATTTTAATAACTAATAATTAATAATAAATGAAAAATTTAATTAGGATTATGATTTTACATCTACCACCCCCCCCCCCCTCCACCATAAAAATAATAAATAAGCCGCTATTATTATGGTAATTATATTGTACTATTTTGTACTATTGCGTTCTTATCTATATTATATTGTAGAGATTCGATTCACAACAACACATTTTCGTTATAAAATACGCGTTACTGAATATATAGTTACTTGGTGCAAAACGTGTAATGTGAACTACTTTGTTCACACTTATCAATGCGTATAACTAAGCACCGATCAAACAACAAAATATTTCACCGGAAAAAAAAAATAATAATAAAAACGGTAATTTAATTGTTTATCAGTGGACAGTGAACAGAATATATTATTATACAGGTCACGAATGTTTTCAATAATGATTGAAGATTAATAGTTGGTGGGCTTTAGCATGCTAATGATATTGTTTCGGTATCGGATTCGTGGTATTTTTGTTCACCCCCCACAAATGAAAATCGAATTTTCGATAAACACCTGTCGGTCTGATCAGGAAATACGGGGTCGGGGATTTATGTGGTTAATGATCTGTGAATAACGTTTTCAAACATAATAATAGTTGGTACATGCAATAATAATTCATTGGTTTGCTTTCGACGGTGACCCGTGTTGAAAAGAGAATAATAAATTTTTTTCACTTTAACCGCAGGAACAATGAATATTTACGTAGGTTATTGAATGCCTTTTTTATTCCTTTGAACGAAATAAAAATGGGGAGAAACGGAAAGGACTGAAAAACGATTTGTGTATAAATATACATAATATACGCATATGAATAAAAATATAATCAATATATTACAATGCCAAAAAATGATATTATACAGGTTTTAAAGAGCAAATTAACAAAGCAATAACCGTAAAGTGAATTTTATCGTTATCTAGATGGTTTTTAAATAGGAGGCAGTAAGAAAAAGTATAATAAAATCTATTGAATTTACATTTGAATACGTTATTAAAAAGCATTTGTGCGAATTCATCTATTAAAAACGAAAATAACATTTGTTTTTAACTAGTTAGTATTTTAATAATGAATTTGAATGACATTTTTTCTCCATTGTACCTGAATGTTACATTTTATTTATTTTTTACAAATTGTAATGTAACTTAAAACTTATAGGTTTCTACCTACGAACTTAAGTAGTTACTTATATAAAGTAATATTTAGTTATATATATATATATATTTTTTTTTTTATAAGGCTTCAACTTCAGAGGTCATTAGCCTGTAATAATTATAAAGCAGGGCTTAAAACCGTTATCAATAAAGTCGGTAATCGGCTCTGTAAGGAGCCGAACATTTTTGAAAACCGATAACCGGTTATCGTTTACTTTTGATATTTTGGTAACCGGTAACCGTTTCTTTAAAGATATTTCAAACACTATGA
>NC_042494.1:81979157-82011490 GCF_005508785.2 Acyrthosiphon pisum
TGTAATTTAATACTAAACTGTTTATAAATATATGCAAAATAAAGTGTAATGTGCTAAAAACCTAAAAATTTTAAAACAAATTGCTTACAATTAAACTTGGAAGGTCCCCTATCTAAAGTAAGTTGTGGTACTGTATATAAATGTGTATATTTCTAAGAAACAAAGATTATAACAGTAAACAGACGACAGCATTAAAATATCGTAAATACTAAATAGTACTAAATAGTAGTAAACACTAAATGGACCGAGCCCCTATTCCATCAACTATTTCGTGATAGGAATCAGCGCACGAGGACGACGTTTATGACGGTATTTAAAATATATAGCTATACACGTATACCTATATATATATAAATATGTGATATTTACAACTGATAAGCAATAATTGACGGCAATTAATTGGGGAAAAAATTTAAAAATAGCTGGAAAATTAAATTCAACTATAATGTAATCATGATTCATGACATAATTCAAGTATTAAGTTCCACGAAAAAACCGTTAATTTTTTTGGTCGGGAATAGGTTTTGGGTTATAAGACCGGGATTGAAAATATGAGGTAACCGTTTTAATGTTAACATTTATATATTTACCTTGATTACCGATAACCAATAATGAATAACCGCTTCCAGCATTGCAAAACTAAAAGCGGTTACCGGTTTTAAGCCCTGTTATAAAGTAATAATCTTACAACTATGGAGGAACATTTTGTTTTACATTAAAGGGAGTATGATATATATAGGTATTAAGTACAGGTATTTTTTACATTAATTTTGCTAATCCTATGTTAGTGAAAAACACTTTTTCACTAACATAGTATATATTTTTGGAGATCTCTTCGCCGATTGCTTGTTGCATCGTTAATGGGTTTCCAAGAATTTGTCTGAAGCTGTTGAACTTGGGGCATTCGGTCTTCTTTGGTTATAAGGTACAGGTGTGTTAGACGGGAATGTCCAATCCAAGACCTTGTGATGACTACTTCTTCGTGCCTGGATGATGGTGAGGGGGTTTTTCCATGGGTCGATTGATAATTTAATTTATCTAAGTTTGTTTGTATTTTGAGTCTCCTCCCACATTTTTTGCCAGTGACTTTTAGTTACATTGTTAATTTTTATGAGTGCGTCTGATATGTTATTTTGTTCATTGTTACTGAGCTGGGTGATGTTATTGCTTCTTTGGCTGCCTTATCTGCTAGTTCGTTGCCGATTATGCCAGTATGTGAGGGAACCCATAAGAAATCGAATTTTTTGCTTGAAAATGAAAATTTTTCATGGATGGCTTGAATAATTTCATTTTTGGGGTAGGGATTTTCGAGAGTAAGGAGTGCACTAAGAGAGTCACTCACTATAAGTATTTCATTGGACACTAAAGTCGTCGCGTGTGTAATTGCTTTATGGATGGCTTGGCTTTCAGCGGAGAAAATGCTGGTTTCAGAAGGAGGCTTAAACATATAGGTTTTGTTGTTGTCCACAAAGGCGAATCCAGTTCCATGGGATGATTTTGAGGCGTCTATAATATTTAGTTATACACGAGAGCGATTATGAAATAAATATAATATGTATAGAAATATTAAATATACATGAATGTGTCATACATTTAAAATGTATAACTCTGTGGACAAAATATTACAACCGCATACGTGGAAACCTTTAATAGAGCGTAATCCCCGCGAAAGGAATTTTGAAGATGTAATTTTATTTTCAGAAAACCAATTCGTTGAGTTTAGGCCATGACGTATAATATGTGTTTAGTAAATAAGTTTTTTCACATTTTGACATTGCCTTGGGATTTTTTTTTTGTTGATAAATGTATATAACAATATAATATATATATATATAAACAATATGGTCAGTGATCAACTTTTAACTAATCAATAGGTCAAAAGCTAGAAATATACGGGCGCGATGTAAAGTTCAAAAAGTACAACCAAAGACGTTTTGTGCTTCGCCCGATAGAAATTAGTTTCCGTCGTTTAATAGGTACAGTGAGAAGAGGCCAAGAATTAAGACTTTATTCGACTGGAAATCGCTCGTGGGCTTTTTGAGTTGTTCAATTTGTACATCGTTTTAATTCAACAAAATCTGCGGTAGAAGTTCGGGTCTCAAACTTTGAAACTCGACATGCATGTCTAACTTAAAGACGTGCCTGTTATGTATGAAGCCACTGATAATATTATATTTCATAATTATTATAAGCCATGATACATGATGTATAATTTGGCTAATTTTGGATCGTGAATTTTACTTCATTCGTTCCATTTGTTGTATACACTTTTTTTATAATGACACCAGGTATCATGTTACTAATTAGATACTTCATTCCATCAGCGTTATATTTTTATTCCGTGATATAAATTGTTCACTTCCAACCTTCTTATTTTATTGTGCCATTATTTTTAGTTTTTTGTGATCATTCGGATTGTCATTTTACACTACAATTGTTTCAAATTGTTTCAACGTATCGCACCAAATGGATTTCATAATTTCTTTTCATTTTTTTTTCAGTTATATGGTTTACAGATGATAGATTTTTCGTTATTCCGATAGAATTCACTTGTTGTTAACACTAACAATTGTACACTTCCTTATATAAATTAAAACTATTTTAAACATTTTTTTCTTGGTAAATCATTTTTACTTGACCTTTACGAGAACTTCTTAGGTAATTATTTGTACAAAGAAAATAAGACGTAGTTTTCGTAATCTAATAGTGATACTTTTTAATAGAATTAAATTGTCATTATCAGGCTTTACCTGTACCTACTAATGTTCAAAAATTTGGAATTTTTTTCTATACTATCCATGTCACTTTATATTGTTCTTTGAATAACATGATTAGCTATGTAGTTATTTCAACTACATTATTAGAATTATTTTATATATTTAAAAAATTTATTAGATGAAAAAGAATGACATACAAATTTATACTGTTAAAAGTCTTAAAATTGCCTTCATAAAATACGTTCACTGAAATAGTTTTTTTGTTTTACAATGATATGGATAGTAGGTATATAGATTGTATGCAGACGAATATATAGATAAAATTAACTATACTTTTTTTTCTACAGACTGACAATATTTCTGTTTAAAATTCTAATTTTTTTTTTCAAGTTAAATTACATATTATTATCGTTTTCTAATGTTAGGAAAGTAATCAATAATCATATACCTATTATTACGTTTTTATTTATCGTGCATATTATTTATAGTTTGACTAATCGTTTTTGAATGAAGATTTAAAAAAACTAATATCAAAAATCAGTTTGATAATAGTATTTGCACATTTGACACAATTTATGATTATATAGTAATTTGGTCAAACTTATGGAGGTACTTAGAATTTAATTTTAAATTATTTTAATATTTTTTGAAAGAGGAACATTTATAAAAAATAACAGATGTACCTACCTACATATAAGTTACCTAATTTAATTTTAAAATTTATCTTTTTTTATAAATTCAGTTAAAATAATTATTACTACGTCCTACAGACCAGCCTACTGATACGTCATGATGTATTGATGTGTGTACCTACCTTGTAAAGAGTTATCCTGATTTTATGACGCTAAACATATAAGATTTCTATATTATTATGGTTCTATAAAATAGCAAGTACATATATTACGTGTGGTTTATAATTTCATTGATTTATATCATAGCTTTATGAATTTAATAAATTATAATCTAAACGAATTGAAAAGTATAGTGAATTTAAATTATAGTTTTGCCGACAAAAATAACACCCATTGTAAAATCAATATTAGGTATTGGTATCAAAATGTATCGAAGATATATATTTTATAAGATAGGTTATAAATATTATTATATCTAATATATTATAGGTATCAAATATCATAATGAATTTAATATAATAACGTGTGACACTAAACAAGTGAGAATAATATATGCTGACGTACTGTAAGACGTATAGAAATGAAGGATAATAATATATGATCATATTTGTTTACAAAGAGGTACAATACAAATGCAAAATAATAAAATAATATACCTTTCAATAATGCAATTTGAACAATGTATATACAATAAACTGTAAAAATTATGATTATTTTATCGTTAAAAATATTTAATATTTCTTTTTAATACATTTATTTATGCATAATTTTAAATCATTTTACACAATTACTATACACTACTACCTATTTCAACGCCAAATGCAATAGTATACTTATGAATACCTATTTAAGATATTTTATTACCGATTGTAAATTGTAATAATGGTACCTTTAAATAATGTACTATTATCGTATATTATTAAAAAAAGAATATGATCATACATAATAATTGATGCCGGTATTGCTTAAGCATATTTTTCTTTGAAGAACGATAATAATGATAATATTTTTATTTGAATAAAAATTTCAGTCAGTTGAATAAAGTTCTTTGATTATTTCATTATTTTTAAATCTGAAGCTCGTCGAACTGGCGTTATTAAAATGGTTTTCCGATACGACAGGTATGACAGGGACGGGCACGAGGCCGGAAAAAATACTAACTAAATAAATAACAATGTAGACATTAAAAAAATGAAAAGTGAAACACATTAAACATTCATGTGCTAATGCAAACGTGAATCAAATAGAACATTCGTCATTCGAGGATTTCAAATGTTATATAATTCTTGCCAGTTCGAAAAATGTCCTATTGTGCATCACGAACCGTTCCAACGACGGTGGTGACCAAAATATAGACGGTCGCGGTTTGCGGGTGGTAGAATCTGAATTTTATTGACCGTTATTTTAGAACCATTTAAAGGATCCACACATATACGAATGGGTATGGTGAAAAAACATCTCCTAGCAGTCTCATCGAACTTTTACGACTCATACATTGTTATTATCGTCAAAAAAAAATAAATATAAGTCATAACTTTTGGCAGGGCATTGGGAGCGTTTATGACCGACGATAAAAACCGTTACTAACTGGACTATGTCTAGAGCCGGATAAGAAATATGTGGATTTTTGCTGTATTGACAAATCCGAAATCGTAAATTTGTTCAGTAACGCCTAGAAAAATTATCGATAGTTCCGCGTATCACACAAATAAAACGCATTTTCAGTTTTCAGTGGCTTAATTTTTATCTTTTTATTTTAATGTTAAAATAAAATTAAACAAATTTAAATCTTAACTGTAACGGAGGGTCATTATTAATCAACATAATATTTAATACTTCTATCATTTTACATTATTTAGTTTGATCAAAATTGAGTCTTTAAAAGTTCTTTACTCTTTTGACTCTGAAACTATCACTTTGTAAATATATCTAATAACATGTCATTAAAAACAATATAATTTCTAAATATAAGACTGCTAGAAGCCAAGGAAATTATAGTTATAACTTTATAAGTATGAACAATCTTAAATGTGCACCTTCATACATAAAAGGGATTTAAAACATAATAACCCATTTCTGGAAAACATTTTATAGCTAGGTATAAAATAGCTTACGGCTTAATTTAAAATTGTTATTAAAACGTTATTATGTACTTAATTTGTTCCAATAAAAAAATAAGTTTCAAGCCATAAGAAAGTATCCTATAATAAGTTCAATAATCCTTAATAGTAAACCGATTTCATTAATATCGAATATGATCCCAATCATTAATTTAACACAGTTTCAATTTAAACTTGTATTACCCTTCAGGCCAATAGAATAAACTATAATGGTAATATTTTTTTGTTATTTTTCAGTTTTTTGATGATTTTTATGCATCCCCAGACGGCGTCACCAGTGTAAAGTAAAATCGCAATTGTAAACATAACGGCGATGTGTGACCAGAATACATTTGCTATGTTTTGATCCTTTTTGGAAAAACAAATACAATAACAACTTGGATGTTTGTTTATAATTTGCAGATCTATAAGTTGGCTTGTTGACTTTGGCTTGTATTCTATTTTTCTCGTTCGTGATTGAAAGTATAAGCGGATTACCAATCTGTGGTACTTGAACGTGAACAAATTATATGTTACTAAAAATGCATACATTTTCTATTATATAAATGTAGCCGATGTAGGTATATATATTATGTTTCCCCATGTTTTTGAAATATTTTATCCAAAATTATACTATTTATACTCTTCAATTGTAATTCTTCATAAATCATAACACAGTATAGTTTACCACAGTATCACTCGTTCCTGAACACGACGTGATCTCTATACTATATTATTTTTTATCAATTTTTTCTTTTAAGTTTTCATCATAGCTATGATCTTCTCTAAACGCGTATATACAATTTCTAAGAACGAATTTAACGCAAATAACGATTAAGTTATACGATGATTTTATTGAACTGTAAATTGGATATAAACTCTATATTTAACATTCTATATTTGGAATAGGAATTTACAGTCCAATCGTAGTTCAATCTTATACCAAACAACTTGCTGCGGGCTCTGTCTTTATAATGGTTCACCTTCAAAATGGGTCATAATAAATTCTCATAAAATAACTAACCCGAGACCTACTCAGAATTCTGAAATGAAAAACTAAAATAAATGAAAGATAACAAGGTTATTCGGCGAATTTAAACGAAACAATAGCAGTCCTCTATCGTCTCGACGTTTTCAATAGTGAGCCACAAAAGCCACAATCGTGATTAGAAACCTTAAACGCACCGAAACACAACGCGTCGGATAGGCATAAGAGATGCTTAAGATTGAAAAGTAACAAGTACACAATTGTCAATAAATTTACTGAAAGTACTTAGTTTACAGTCCGATTCTAGTAAATCAGTTTCAGCACAGTCGGGTGCTAAAACGACTACTGCAGTTTATTTATTTGTTTGTTTTTTTTTTCATTCCGCGGAAAGTTTTATTGCTGGAAATAAAAATAATGAAACTTCAAGTCACGTAGCATTTTTTTTCTAATTATGTTCCCTCTGAAAATTTGCCAAACATATAAAATAATAAAATTGTAGTCATTTTATGCCTCAAGCATAAATTCCCCATACACAAACTCGACATAAAACTACAGTCGCCTACAATAAACCTTAATAACCCGGAGAAGCGGGAAAAATCTAAAACTAGGTTTCTTTTGATAATATTATCTGATTGCAACCCGATCCCATCGCCAACGAGGTAATAAATCCTTAATGTTTTCAGCAACCACCGAATGAAAATAATTTAAGATTTCTTTTGCACACAAACGAAAAGCTAAAACTTCGTCGTTAAAATGACCAAGAAGGTTTTGATACTTAACGATATTTTTATGACCATTCTTATTATATAAAGTGAAAAAATGAACGTTTATACTATCGACAATTTATAATTTTATAAACAATAAAACTGAAAACAAAATTGATACGTATATTCTGCTGAACTGCAATGATATCATGTTAGGTATGCCATAACAATAATAGTGCATGTGTGCTGTTATTTAATTGCACGAGAAAAAGTTTAGACCAAAACAATATAACTGTTCTATCCCATATTACATTTTCTTACTATAATATTTGCTATTTAATGTGTATTTTGAATAAGTATAACTCATCATTAAATTATTGAGTAATTATTTTCTTATCATAAGCTTTCGTTATAATTTCAAAGTTTATTAATAAGGGAAATTCACGAGCGCCATAAGCAAACTGCTTTGAAGTATTCAAGAACGTAATTGGATACGTCATTTAAGACTGAAAACTTTAAATGCGTTTAATAAATCCACGAACCCAAGTCAAATACATAATACTTATAGCACAGTTGTTAATGACACTCCGAAATATTATTTATAAACGTTCTTCTCGACATGAATATGTAAATCATTTTATTTTTGTAGTTCATATTTTATACTTGTTAGTTGTTCATTATTTATAATCTTAGATAGGTACTTTTTTCGCCTATCTATACTCTTGAATAATTTTGTTTTCTTCTTAACAATATGGTATACAATGTATGTCATAGTTGAGTAGATTATTGGTAAATAATTTATACTATAAAATTATAAAATATGATTTAATTTCTCCAATTTTTGTATTTACCTACAAATGGATATTCAGAATTTTAAAATAAAATAAAAATATAAAAATTTTATTAAAAGTTCTATTTATATTTTATAAAATGTTATAAGTTGTTTGCTATTTAATAATTTATCTACCCCCGCACCCCACACCCACAAAAATTAGCTCTAATTTAAACCTTGCAACTTTACCCCCCCCCCTTCCATAATCTAGCTCTAATTGCGCTACTAGAGAGTTGCGCCGATCAAATTAACATAATATTATAATACATTTTTAGAAAATTGACTAGATTGTGCATCATATTAATATGAAGTTCAAGTTCCAATAAAATATAGTTTTGCGGCTGGACACCGTATTGTTTTATTATTTAAAATGCATTAGAGATAAAATACTTTGTACATATTATAAATCAATATCAAAATATCACTGTTATAATATATCATACATTTCCTTCTTTTTTTTTTTTGTAGCAATAAAAAACTATACCTATTCATGTATGTTCACGTTATCTTCACCGCAGTACAAAATTTACGGAGCTTTTTGAATACACCATTTTGTGAATGATATGATTCACAAAATGGTGTATATGATCAAACTATAACTGTCAAGCATAAAATACTGAATAAAGTTTTGATAAGATGAAAGGTTTTACTAAAACATTTTTTGGACTCGTGGTTAAAATGTAAAACATCGGACGAAATAATAAAAGTTGTGTTTCAATTGTATAGAAGTGCTTTCACACCTCCAGAATAATAAAATTAATTTACACAGATAGTACTGGACGTATATGTTGACATGTTTCAGTGTTATAATAGAAATACAATTAATATATATAACACACTCGGCTAATAAAATGTATACAATTTTATAATATACTTCATCTGTTAGCACGTAATTATATTAACATAATATTTCAGGTAACGTGAAAATCATATTTTGTAAAAATACTTGTAATCGTATCTTGCTGTGTAGACGTGTAGTATAAAAAAATACTTTCTTTTGTCAATTATGTTAAAAATTATTAAACTTCTTATACTTCATACGAAACAATTTTATAAAAATGATTTGTGATTTTATAAATGTATGTAAAAAATATGTTAAACAGTCACAAGGAATTATTGCAACTATATTAAAAAATAATACTCAATACCTAATATCCTAATACGATTTTGTATCGAATATCTAATCTGCAGCTATAATTATTATTCCCTTTGTATCGGAATATTTATAATATTATACACAACCATTTATACACTAATAAGCAGTGACAGTTGTTTATAACAATAAGTGTATAAATAATTTTAAGATATTAAAATTTTTAAATGAACATTTTTGTTTATTTATTTAATTTATTCAAGTTATAGCAAGTAACAATACTTTAATTTGATCATTGTTTCGCATAATACTGTACAAAATGAGTGTACTTTTAAACAACCATATTTTAAAATTAAAACTACTTAGAAAGTATTACGTTGCTTTTAAGTCTTCGGGTCGCGCATATAATTTGTTTAAGTTTGAATCGCGATTATTAAGTGTAGTAGTCGAATTCGGTTAAAACCTTAATTAAATCTCTGTGCGTACAAAATTCGTATGCTAATTTTATGAGCCATCATACGGCGCACATTATACGGTAAAATATCAAATCAATAACAATAACGTTTCGGTGTTATGTGTTTAATATATTTTGTTTTCACCACCGCATATTATTATTTTATCGATCGAACGTATTTTGTCAACTACAGCTATCGTCATAATATAACAGTAACAATAATAATAATATATAATAACGATACCTGATATTCCGTCGTATGTCCACCACTCGTCCCAACTGGCCTGTACGCCTGTAACAATATAATAATACACGAAATCAATAAATTACCGACTAGCTATTATACCGCGGTACGCGCACGGTGCGTATAATAATAATTATAATATTATGTATACTAATTACATTGGTTTAACAACAATTATTAGATGCCTTACTCGTAAATTTGTGTCCATAATAGTAATAATACATGTATATTATACACGGTTAAATAGGAATAAGCGTCATACACGACGAGGCGCCCCCCTCGATGTCAATCCATATAATTGTCGTTTGTTGTATTAGTCCCCGTCGGGTAATATGCATATGCGTATTGCGTTTGCGTATATATGCGATTAATGAGTATAGACATATCTGACCGATCAATCGACTTGCCTCGTTATCGTGTTCACGTAATATATTTACCTAATTTTATAATAATATTGGAACTTTAAATATGTTGAAAAATGTATTGTTTTTGACCTATACAGGCTACAACTGTGAGAAACTCTCTTTCACTTTGCCCGAGATGCACATCTCCATAATAATAAAAACAATTCTTATAGTAGAAGGTTTACCTATAGACGGCGTTGTTATTTCTTTACCGCTTATATAGGTTTCTGTTCTTTTCGCTATTTTGACAGATAATAATCGTTTGCGTAGATAATAATAATAATAATAATAGTATTATATTACCGACATTCTCTCGACGATAGTATTATAATAGTGTTGGTTGCGGCAGCGGGACAATCATTTCCGCTTACGCTCCGAAAAATCCTTTTAAGTACGGCATGAGAAAATACACCACTCGTCTCCGATTGACTTCCACCGTTATATCATATACGTTCGCGGCGGCGGGCAAAAGGACGAGCGGATATGATATTCGTTCGGCGGCGCCATCGAGTCGGTTTGTGTTGCCAACACCGATTAATCTGCTCCGCGCGACCACCCCTCTCGTCTCGTATATTATACACCGTCCCCGGTTTTATTATTGTTGCCGCTTTTCTGCTCGCACGCACACACACACACACACACACACACACACATACGTAGTTTTCACCGAGAGATATATTTTAGTTTTTATTTTTTTCCCACCCACCCGCTCGCTATCGTCTCTATACATTTATATTCTCACTCGCATCCCTATCGCCCTCTGAGGCGCGACCCCTATATAGACGTACATTTCTGGGCCCGCCTTTAGCGTTTCCCTCGCGGGCGCCCGAAAGACTAGACGAAGTCCTGCCGAGTGGCGTCGTCGTCGGCCGCAGCAGTGAGTCGTCTTCTCGACAGTGTATATCTTTATAAAAGAAAATTTTTACGGTTCAACCGATAAACCCTCAACCCGCCCACCCACCGACAGACAAACGGACGACATTTATTATCATTTGGTTGAATCGATGCGGAAAACCATAATATTAACATGTACGCGCGTGTTTTATTCGCTTATCGGCCTATCGTGCCAAGAGTGGCGAGCATCTTTCGAACCCTGCACATCACCCACACGACCATCCCCTCCAAACAGTCAAGGACGCAACCCCACCGGCACTCGTCTTCGCTTGCTCTTGTCAATCGCCCATTTAAAGGAGTAAAACAATAACGAGTACCTATACAAACTAAACACTCGTAAACGATTGCCATTTCGTGTGACGTGATTTGTATGTCACATAATACATCGTTTTTTTCATCACAGTTTATCGTTTGTCCTTACAAAAATAGATGTAGGAGATTCATTTATACGCATTATCTCCAGAAGTTATTACGTTTTTCGAAGTATTTTTTTCAGAAAGTTCTAAAACATAACGAAACGACATTTACGATATGTTAATATTATACGAATTCGATCAAAAAAGTGCGATCTGCTGATATTGAACATAATATATTATTATTACATTATTATAATTTATAATATTGAGACTCTAACGATTCTCAATAATTCTATGAAACTGACATTCGCTAAACAAATAAAATGCATAAGTATAATGTGCGTCGCAATATAAAAGTTTTAAAAAGATACTGTAACATAGAAAAACGAAGTCCATTAGTAAATCACCAGGACACTGTTGAAATAAAATGGTAAAAAAAAATAAAATACATTAAGACGGTATTCTGCAAAACCAGAATCATCCATATGGAAAAATAATCAAATCGAACATGAGCGAAAAACAAGCCTAAACATAATCTCGTATGTAACAGTATAACAATATAATAGTACGTATATATATCATACGACACGCATATCGTACACATGTTTAAGTACAACTTAATATTATGCACTCAATTTGCTTTTTTTCGTGAAACCCACGCAGAAAACACCGCAGAAAGCAAAACCAATTATAATAGGAGGATTAGGTATACATGTTACAGCAATGTGGAATACCGGACAATGTACACATTATAAATAAATGTGTATAAATATATAATAATTATAATTATAAATTATAATTTTACTATTACCTATTGGCTAGTTATAATAATTTATAGTATTGTTTTTCAACTAGGTATATTATATATTTTTTAAAACAATTATTACAATAATAATAATAATTGTTATATTATATTAGTGGAATGAAAAAAAAATTAACAAATATTTTCATTATGTTATTTTTATAATAAATTAAATTCAATGCAATTTTACAATAAACTATGAAACTAAACAATGTTTATTAATTTTACTCATATATTATATAATATTATAATATAATATACTAACAAAAAAAATTAACAATTATTATAGTTTTGTTTTTATTATAAATTATATTGTAAAATTGCATTGAATTTAATTTATTATAAAAATAACATAATGATAATATTATTTAATTTTTTTTTTTCATTCCACTAATATTATATAACAATTATTATTTTTTTTTTTTTTTTTTATTGATCTTATAAAACATCGGCTTCTGTGGCCATTAGTTTACAATTTACAGTAATTTAAAAATATTTACAATTTCATAATATATATATTGTGGAAAAGGGCTTAAATTAGGTTGTATAGCTGGATTTCTTTTATGTACAGTACCTATGATGTTGCGGATTGATTGGGTGTCAGGTCCTAATGCTTCTCCGATTTGTTGAGATATGTTGTATTTTTTCCTCATGTCATCATATTTTCGGCATTCAGTAATAATATGTTTTACTGTTATTATTACTATTATAATTGTTTTAAAATATTCATAATATGATAATAAATTTAATAACCATTGTTTTTTAAAAAAATACAAATAGGTAAAAAACAATACTATAAATTATTATAACTATAGGTAATAGTAAAATTATAATTTATAATGAAAATAAAAAATAGGTAATATTAGTTGGTATAAAAAAAAATCGTGATTCACATTGCCCAGGCAGGTACACATTGCCCGGTATTCCACATTGCCCTTAACATAATATATATATTGTACTCGCGGTACTTTGTGACTTTTTCGTTAACAACGGCATAGCGTGTGATTACGTGGCAACAAAAAATGTAATGTGCCCATTGGAAGTAATTCCATCAGTAATAATAGCGACATAATACAATAGTAGATATTATAAATTATTATTAAAACGACGATGGTAAAATACACTTATATCATTTTAAATGTGGGATAGGTATTCTTTCGGGAGAACGCGACTATACACGTGTATAGTCATGACTACACGCGACGTCGACCCGATTAAATCGTGTGTGGACGATATTTTTAAAATCAATTCACACTTACGCTACTGCAGCAACAGAGAGGGACAGAATGAGGAACTTTCTCTGTTTGCACTCTGTATAAGATATTATATAATAATATATTAATTATATGTGTGTCTCGGGGGACGAATGGCTCACGCATGTGTCGGGACTCGGGAATACATCCAAACATAACATAATTATTGTATTGTTAAATATTTACGTAGGAGTGATGACTGTAGAAAGTGTGCAGCTTATAGAAAGAGTACTGTTTCATTGTAATTGTATAGGTAGGTGTATTATATAGTAACTAGGTACACCTACTTAAACTCCCATACATTTTTCTATTTATTCCAATATTTTTCTTTTCTAGAGCCCCGAAGCCCAACCCCTTATTAGCACCTATTTGGGTGTGAAGTAGGATTTAAATTTTAACGCCTATTCAATAAACCACTACCTATGTCACGCCTCCCACTGTCGCCTTTGATCGAATAAAAAACACGTCGCGCCGGAGACCTGTCCGCAGTACGCAATAATCGTGGTTTAGACATGTATTCATGGTCGCATTCGTGCGGGTTCACACGGTCTATAACACGATATTATTGTGTGCGCATTTTTCATTGAAAAGCTATACTGAACGCGTGGCGTCATATCATAAAACATTCGATTTGAATTAAAGTATTACGAAATGACGATGAACGGGTAACGATTACCTACTACGTAGTACATTTTTTTGTTCACGCTAATACCTACCTACTCGTATACCATGGACGTGCGTCTCTAATCACGATATACCTAACTATAATAGTAATAATAATAATGATAATAATATAATCATCACTATAATACGTGTCACGCGTATATGTATTTGGGCTTAACATCATTGGAACCGAGAGTTTTGAATGTTCTCGATTTGCCAGAATCGTGATTTTTTCCAAAATCATAATGCTATTGAAAATTTCCAACGACCAATATTTCACAATATGACTGATAATCAAAATAGAATTTTTGTAAACAAAATTACCACTACGATCTTGATATCTTATTGACTTATTTTATTCCAATAGCGATACGGATAACCACTTAACACTGGTCGATGGTTTATAATGTTATAATATTATACCGATTTATTCACCAGATGGCAAGCATGCGTTCATCCTCACCTTTTATCCTAAAATAATGCATATATTCAATATATTCTAGTTCTTTAACAATTTTAAGTAGGTATTCTTAAAAAAATATTTTCAAATACCTGTTTACCTGTCTAATTATACTTAGATTTAAGGAGTCATAACTCATAATCCTCATTAAATATACAATATTTTCAAAAAAAATTATGAGATTAACAATTTACAGTAAAAAACGATGGTTTATGACTTTGTATAAAATTAAATTGTATCACCATCATGGGAAACTTCTTAAAATGTTTATAGAATACTCCTTAAGAATAAATAAATATGTAGTAAATAAAAATTTTTAATAAATGCATTATTAAAAGAATGCGTTATGAGGCAACCATACTCGGCGAATGACCCTGCAGTATATATTAAGAGATATCATTTATACAAAAATAACAAATTATATATTATCTAAAAATGCCACACATTCACTAACAATACAACTGATGAAATACTAATTAAGAATTAACGTTATGTGTTGGCTCAACACAAAAATTAATGTACAGTGTGGACTGTAGGATCAACACGGATTAGTTGTAGCATCAAACAGCGTTATAACAGTGAACAAGATAAGTCATCACAAATTCACAAACGACTGCATTATAAGTCTATCTCGATGATAAAAGGAGCTGTTTGGACGTAAAAAAACGCTCTCTTCTACGCTGCGCAGCAGTTTCTCCAAAACTGTTCGCCGTTGCGCTTGTCGAGCGCAGTGTTGAGCAGTATTATCTAGATAATTTATCTAGATAAAACTACAACATCTTTATTTCATCTAGATAAATAAGATATTATAATACCTATAGGTATCTGATTGTCATCTAAGATAAACTGTATATCTAGATAAATAAATAATTTTTAGTTTTGATTGATTTGTTGGTATTTTGGTACCTACTTATAATTTTTAATTTTATCTTATCATTGATCAAACAAAATATTATTACACTATTAATGAAAATAAATGTGAATACATTTATTTTTTTCATAACGGCAAGTGTATTGATATAGCCATATAGGTATAGTATCTCGGCACATTATCGCTGACACGAATGTGTTTATTCCTTGGATCATATTATACTCACAGATATAAATAATAACTAGATAGCCGACTCCCATATACAACAAAATTATTGAATTACGATGCCCAGCGCCATTTGTCAATTAGGCAACGTTTACATTTATTCACATACATATTCACTTATATATACATATATTCTGATAATACTATTTTGGCCAAGTTGTAAATGGCTGCCTGCATCATTGATAAGAAGAAGTCGGCTATCTTGTTATTATATATATCTGTGATTATACTACATATAGTATATGATTCAAGGTTTACGGCCGTTCTTAGGGCCAGTTGCACCGTCTCTGATTAAAGTTAACCGGAGTTTAATCGGCCAAATTTGCCCGGTTAAATATCTGTTATCAGCTGATTAAGCTTAATCGAAGTTTAACCGTATACGGTGCAACTGGCCCTAAGGGCTTACAATGTTAAATGTACGGTTAAGTGTCGGTTAACTTTAACCGGACATTGTAAGAACGGCCCTTATTCTGTTATTTGTTATTACGTTTTTCGTCTAATGTTGATTATAGAAATGGTTTCAAGGAAATAATATCGTTCTTGTCTATTATATTAAGCTAAATAATATTGTTATTTATTGCGTAAAACTGTAAAACCCTAGACCAGCGGCGCACATTATTTCGTGAACTCGTGATGGAAATATTCTATTATGAGGCATGACTGCAAGTCTATACTCCGTATAGTATATTATAGTATAGTATAGGTATACAGAAATAAATCATTGTTTAACAATTAAAATAAGGAATTGCATAGAAAAATTGTTTGTTTAAATGAATGGTCATAAAATAATAAGATGATTCGTCTAAAATAATTAAGATATGTATTTGTTTTTTTCGTATTTTATACAAAAATACGAAATATCTATTATGGTAGATATATAGATAAAAAAATATATATCTTTATCTTTATCTAGGTAAAAGTAAAAATGATCATTTGAATCTGAATTTAGATAATAAATTGTTTACGAAATTATCTTTATCTTATTTAGATATTATTTTTGTTATCTGGGCTCAACATTAGTCGAGCGGCACACCAATGTTGAATCGGTAACGAGCTCGCAAGACTCGGGAACTCGAACACCGAACGGTTAGAGTAGATATAATATACGACTACGCGTCTGCCACTTGCACGAGGCTGTCGACGTGCGTGTAGGTATTATACGTCGTATTGTGTACACATTGCAATATTATCATACTGACGATGAAACGTTTTGGCGGGAGACGATTACCGCGAAATCCCGCTGTTTGCGTCGTTATATTAACCGCCGTCGCGAGTCTGCAGACGTGCAGGGTTAAACCACCATCGCCACCGACGCCGACGGCAGAAAACTTCCAATCCCGCGCGGCCGCAGCGGTGTATGTGTGTGTGTGTGTGTGTGTGTGTGTATATATTGTAATGTATAATAATATAATATTATAATGACCCGCCGAGTGTGTCGAACGCCATCTGTCGCGTGTCAAGAGCGGTTGTCGCGCCCGCCGGTGCCCTCGCTCAGATATTATAATAATAATATGTACACGAGACGCGGACGTTAAATTATCATTATTATTATTATTATTATTATTATTATTATCGCCGTCGTCGTAACGATGAAGGCGATGAACCGCGAACGCGCGAGCGAAGGAGGAAACTATATTATTATTATACGGTTTCCGGCAGATGGTTTCCGGTTTGTTCGCGGAATTTCCACATACATGTATTATACTAATACGTGACCGACGACGTATAGTGTCTTATCGTTCGCCCGACACTTGGTCGAAGGAAAATCGCGTGATCGCAATACGCGGTAGGAGGAGAGGGGCGATTGATGACATGCTCTGGTTGAATCACTGTTAGGATGTTTTTGTAGTGATTAAACATTTTGTCGTGTCTAATAGTTATAATTTATCTCGGAACATGGGTTTTTTTTCGGGAAGGAGGGTATGAACTAAATCTAAGTAAAGTGTACATATTATCATTATATAATAATATACACTTGATCATACGCGATACACGTACACGGCATGTATAATGTCTGTAATACAAATTATGCAACTTTTTGTTACGAAGAATTCGAAAAGGAAATAATCTTTACTTCTCCCAATATCCTAAACTATCAGGTGTTTAACTGCTATCGACTTATTATTATCGCCTTCTATAATAATAATCCTCCTTGCGATGATAATGATATAATAATATCGTATTGAATTTAGAGTAAGTACCACCTATACTACCTACACGGCTACACATAAATAAGATGTTGTACGCGTCGCATAATGGGCTTAACTATGGTATTCTGAAAATATACGTGTGCATTTGCAACTAATGTGTGATAATTATATTTTACAATTGTTTTGAAAATAATAATAATAAATGCTCACGTCGTTTGATGTTGTACACAATATATGGCTTGATATCAGTAGTCCGATAAAACCCAAAAAGTCGAACGCGCGGCGACGGTCGTCAGCAGCTGTACAACAAGATTGCCTCACACCGTTTTAATAAAACAGAAAACTAAAAAACACTCTAAGAACGCATTTGCCCATGGCTGCTGTTTTATGGACGGAGATAAAAAAATAAATAAATACCGACCGTCTAAAAGCTCAACGCAGTTAGGTCTACTATTATAGGTGTTCATAGATAAATAATAATATAATAATCCTATAATGTGATCTATCTAAACCACGAAAAAAAATTGTGTGGAAACTACCGTGAAAGAAGGCGCGCGCAGATAAGAACGATGGAGTAAAAACCCTTACCGTGCTCTGTATACCATTTCGATGGTAATTACTAGAACCGCGATTACGGGGAGTTTAAACGGTCTCCGTCTGTTCTCTTGCCCGCCGCCGTCGCCGCCGATAAAAACGAGATTTCCGCGAAAACGATGAAAGCTTTTCATCGAGACCGTTATCAGATGACTTCCCTCATCCTTCTCGCGCGCGTTACACAGACCGCTTAAAACTGCGGTTGCTATGAAAAATCTATTTAACGGGCTATAAAAATAAAAAAAAAAAAACATTATATAATAATATACTTTATGCAGGCGTCATATTATTATACGCTGACGCATTTCGAACTATACCTACTTTACGCAGTCGCTGATAAATTATTATTTTTTGCGACTACTATAAAAAAAAACGGTGGATATGATATTATGATGGGTGCGCGCTGTTTTTAATAAGCCAGATAAACAGTACCTATAGGTAGATAACACGCACGATATTTTATGACACTTTGTCAAATATTACTTTTCGATGGATTGTGCAGGTTACTTAAGACAAATTATGTCATTGCACAATTGACTTAATTTTTTTATTTAATGACGTTATGGGAAAAAATCTTACTATATAACCATATAAGAACACTTTTGATAATATTTTATAACTACTTTGATTAATAAAAATACCAACTCCCGTGTGTTCAAAAATATTTCAATTCATAAACATGAATCTATAAACGTAAACTTTGTCTTTCGACATTGAAAGTTTGGGAGCTTATGAAAGAAATACAGAGACGACAAAAAAGACTTCTGATTTTTACTAAAAATCTATTTCTTTGTTTTTTTTTATCTATATAAATTATTCTAATCCGGAGATCAAAACTTCTAGGAAGTTTCGGGCTCATTTTTAATGCATGTATAACTTTGTACTATACTTTAAGTTAGAAAATAGAACTTTTCATAAAATAATAAGTATCTTAAATTAAATTATAATTATTTCTCAGATTTAATTGATTTATTGATTTGATACAATATTATATTATTAGAAGCAATTTTAAATGTAAATGAAGGGAATGTTTCATCTTTTATGACGGCGTTATGTATAGGCAATTCATCAACATTAATGGTGTGACTACCTTATTGTTATTTATATTCAATGATATCCAAACATTGTTTAACATTTTCCAATCAATAGATTAATTATTGCTTAGAAGGCTTAGACATTTATAAAATACAATTATTGATTTGTATTACACATTTTATTTGATACACTATACAATTTTAAACCATTTTTGTTAGTTGCTTTTTCTGTGAAATTGGAGTTGTTTGAAGTAATAAACTATTAATAATTATTATACTATTGTAATATAGTATAGTAATAATTATATAGTAATTTATACCATAATAAGAGTTTCTTAAACTTTGGTTTTTGGTATGTATACTTAAGATTTCTTATTAAAGTATAGTGTATATTGATTTATAATGTCTAACATACTGAACTTCTTTATAACAACGATTGAATACATTATTTTGTAATGATTCACTTTAGAAGCACTTTACACCAATATTGTTTGAAATTAAAATAAATATATCATTATTCCACTTACAAAATTAATTTTTCAAGAATAAAAAGGTAAAAAATGTTCTTGTATAGCAACATTTTATTTTAAAATTGTCTAAACCATATGTTGTATTTTCTAAAAAAAAATTCAGTGTACCTACTGGAAAAAAAATTAGAACATATTATTATACCTTACTATGAATGAAAAAGTAAATAAAACTATTATAACATCTGTATTTGTAGTATATCGTATCATATATGTTTTAAATTGTATTCGATATCTTATATTTAATCGCTTAGTCGTTTGTGGAGTACAAGTTCTTATTAATTTCATAGTTACTATATTTATCACCTACACGTTTTCATATCGTAATTAGGTTTAAGGTATAAACTTAGATTTGGTCATTGAAAATTCATACAAATGTTAGAAAAATCTGTCAATTGAATACAGGTATACAAATTATGATAATATCTGAAACAAACACATAATAAGCACAAAAACCAGTGGCGTAATTTGGTCTTGCTTGTGGGGAGGGAAGGATTACAAATATTATCCCCATCACAAAAAAAAATCGTGATCTTTAGAATAAGTTCATGTATAAATGCATGCACACATTAAAATACATTTTTACATATACAACCTGTTTAATAAAGTTTTACAACTTATTTTTTTTTCGAGTAGATTCAAGGAATAATTTGCGTAGCCGTAAAATACCTACTCAAAATTAAAAACTTTAAAAGCTTATAACTTTGTAACTATAAGTCCAATCAACAAATTCTAATTGCAACATTGTACTCATCTCGTTGAGATACACAGGTTTCCGAAAAAAATTTCCAAAAATGGCATGCAAGGTAAACTGCATTGTCTATGTAGATTTGTGGAATAATCTGCGTATTTAAAAGTGTTATAAACTTATAACTTTGGAACTAAGTCCAACCAACAAATTATGATTGCGCACCATTGTACTCATCTCGTTGAAATACACAGGTTTCCGAAAAAAATTCTCAAAAAATAGCCTGCGATCTAAACTGCATTATTATGTTTTTGAATATATTTGTGCATTTTCAATAATGGTTATTGATTAGTGTTTATTACGAAGTAAATCTTAGTTAATTTGTACAGTTACCATAGAGGATTCAGATTTTTATGTGTTGCTTTTATATAAAACAGGTACTATATTAATAAGTAGTAAGTTTATTATAAGTTTTTAAATATGGTTTGCCGCAGTTTAAAAAAAAAGTCATGAGGGGATACGACTCCCAAATCCTCCCCCCACCATAATTACACCACTAACAACAACTATAAACATTTCCATAGACGTCATGTTCACCCATTCTAAATGCTAAGGACATTAATAAAATAATATATTAATTGATCTTCAATTAAATAATACGTACGTGAACGTTTTGTATCCATAGTTATAAGTAAGTAAATACTCTTTAGTCAAAGTCAAACATTTGTTATAAAACTACAGCTTTTTAATTCGAAAATATATGAACAATTTGATATTTTTAATATGCTTTCATATTCCATTTCATATAAATATTATATTATCGTTATATGCATACTTGTGGGAGTTGTGGTTAAATCTATAAGTATTATATTTGTATATAGTTTGAAAACTCCATTTTTTAATATTACAAAACCAAAAGTAAATAATGCCAAGGAAGTTGAATTGACTTTTGAGTGACATTCACGTGTACTTAAGAAAAAAATATAAACAGGTACACAACAAATTTAAACTATCTAACTTCACGCAAAAACATAATAATTAACGTGCGTTATTTGCACTCCATAAACTAATGCTATGACTTGGATGTAGAATATTATGTTATAGCATAGAATAAACGCAATAACGTAGGTACCTACGTATACAGACTGCGTGTTGTTCATAGAACTATCAAATGGTAATATTAGCTTGAGATAATAATGAACTTAGCTTATTATTGTATTTTTATTTTTTGATAATTTCGATAGAACGTAAACATATTATAAAACTATCGAAGATAGAAATCGTTTTCTGTGAAACGAAGCGAAAAGGGTCGTTTAATCTGTTTTAATGGCATGGACAATTTAAAATCGGCGACTTTGGCGATAATTTTATTTTTCTGAGCTCACGTGCATATAGTATACTTTAGAGACAGAAAATGAAAAAAATTCATATAATATATACGAACCCTATTAAACAATTACCATTGGTGACTCAAGTGTCAGCACGATGTCGCTTATTAGAACGCGCGAGGAATGTGCAGTTTATGGCACAGGCGGATGGTTTCGAAATACACGAACGGTTGGCATCGTTCCCCGAATCTCAGAAGTGAGAACTATTACTACTACTACGACTATTATTGCTCATATATTTTTTTGTATTTTTGTGTTTTGTGTTTTTTTTTTTTACTATATGAATCTCTCGTTCCGGTACGGTGCACCGGAGTGTTTCTACGTCGGAAGAAATATAGGAAATAATATAATAACTGGTTCGCAGCACACGCACACGGAAGAGACTTTTGCTTCAGCGATTCGCAATCAACTTGGTCCTTAGACGAAAAACAACAGCTTTCGTCCGCATCACGGAGTCTATATAATAAACATCCGTATATACCTCATACGTATAGCCAATGAGCGTGTGTGTGTGGGATAGGTCTGTATGTGTCTGTGTTTGTCTGTGTGTAATAAACGATACCGACTGCCTCGAGGGCGTATCGGCGTTAGGTCGAATTATTTTTATTTCTAAAAATACTATATCCTACATCAGAAGGGCCGAGCAGAACAACAGACTGCGACTGGACACGTTATAGACATTTCTATATTTTATACACATATAAATATGAAACGTGTTTCAACTTACCTGCCTTTAATGTATTCACCTTATTATATTATTATATAAACTTAATGGAGTGACTGAAATTATTATAGGCTTTCTGAGCATAGAATCCATCGATAAATCCATCTATAATATGTGAATACTACGATTATACTTAATTGAATCTGGAACATACTATTGATAAAAAAATGTGGAAAAAAGAGTTATAAGTAATTCAATCAAAAATCTTAGATCTAGAGCTATGAAGTATGAACTATTTCATAATAATATAAATACGTATAAGTACAATTATTATACAAACTGTGATATTATATTTTATTTTCATACCTATTTTAATATAAAGCAAATAGGTACAAAAATAAATACTGAATTTGTTTTTTAAATAACTAAATAATTTGACATCATATTATTGTATATTAAATATATTTATGAAAACTGCAATGACTGTAAAGTTTCAAGTTCCTGCGAATAATATTTTTATAATTATGACAAAATAACTAAAACCGTTATTTTTCTCTTAAATATCCAATTTCACAGTCAATTTAAAATGAAATGTCTATAAAAAAATTAAGCATTTGCATTTGTTTATATTTTTAGATAGCCAAAAGAAAAAACTTTGTATTCAATTTGCAAGCATTTATTTTTAAAATTTAAAATCCTATGAAATGATAAATAATTTTCAAATTGTTGTGATTTTATCAACATTTAAACTTTATACCTAATATAAAAAATAGGCCTATGTGTATAATCCATATTTTAAAATTGCTAAAAGAACAATTTATTTGGAATCTTGTATTAAATTTTCTATTTTTTAGGCAGAGTTTATAAATGTTTATCAATGCAATAAAAAAACTAAAACAAAAAAACGTCGACAATTTTAAATGATTGAAATAGTCTAAACTCTAAATATTTTTAAAAATGTATTATGTATATAAAATTATAGTTTAAGTAATAGTGGAATGTTTAAAGTTTCTAGTTACTACGATTACATTCCTAAGGAAATTAACTAATCGTTTTATATGATACTCAAATCAGGCATGTTTCTAAACAACCAAGCCTGTGATTGGTAAATTTACTATGTATCCTATACTTACTATATAATATCCTTTGTAGTTGTCGGTATGTTATTTCAGTACAGTTTATTATAAACAGCTAAACATCATAAATATAACCAAACGTTTTAGTTACCCAATACTAATTAAAACAATAAACATGATATTATACTGTATGATATATACCTACTATAATATAATATAGTTTATATCCCTATGTACAATATTATAGTATACTTAATCAATAAATGTGTTGCTCTCTGATGATTTAAGTTCATGAAATCATTTTTATTAGATTCAGTGTAGAGAATTACAATGTCAAACATATTTTTCAGAAATAATTTGAGTATTTTATATGGTAATAAATGTATAAGCTACGATATTTTGATAGCTATCTTGTTATGCAAAATTCATGCAATACATAAATAATTACAAACTAAAATACTCAGAAAAAAGTCATATATGACTTTATGAGTGAAATCGCATATGCATAAGCTTCCTTGATATTGTATTTATTTACAATCATTAAAACACTGATTTTCGTTCGAAAGAATGAAAACCCAATTGAGTGTACGCAGCGAAACGAATGCACATCGAATTAGATAGCCCTAGATACGGAAGAAAATAATTCTTTGTTCGTCCAGTTGAGACAGACAATCGTAATTGGCAATAATTCCGAATTTTTTTTAATTAAGATTTTTTAGTACCATTTCTATTTTATTTGTATTGTCTCTTACATCCGATCAAAGGTCTGATTAAAAACCTAAGAATAATAATAATATGGAAACTTGGTCACCATTGTTTTAGACTCTTGTCTGAATGCAAATATATAATATATATATATACCGATTGGTTGGGTTAGGAATGAGGAGCTTAAAATTGCATTTTAAACTCCGTCACGTCTCGCCCTACCGTATTCTTTCATGCCGTATGCTGCAAGCCTGCAAATGTCTTTACTTCAAATAACATGTAAATTAGATTACTACACGAAGGTTTTTTTTTTGCTTTTTAAAAATAAAACTTCGACAACACAATTGATCGTGACGTATGCGTTTGACTTTCGCAACCCGAGACCAAAAAAATATTCCGTGTATATGAGTCGAATAGAACCTATACGCTATAATAGTCGAAAGCATTGACACATGAATGCAATAAGTGTCTTCATTTCTCTGTGTTTTCAAACTAAAAAACAACACCATAAGTTATATACTATAATAATATATTATATAGTGTGATAGACGTGCCACCCTCAAAGACACGTTGCGACTAAAACAGTTGAATAATTTCTAACAATATATCCCTGCATTCAGCCAATTTTACTACAACTGTGTCTGACAATGACGAAATATTATATTATAGTTAGGTTAGTTATTGAATTGTTTCACACTAAAAATTATGAATAAATAATAAATATTATATAAGACAATTTAAATCGATTAGGTACTACTAAATATATATTAGTGTTTTTCAAATTAATTTAATGACACAACGATGTAAAAATATAAAAATAAGTTAATCTAAGGTAACTAAAATTACAACTAAAATTACAACCTAATACTACTAAAATTCCAAAATGTATATTTGTATAACATAAACAATATAGGTAGGTAGGTATTAAAGTTAAAAAAATTTAAATCATATGTTTTGTTATTATTATCTTCCTAAAGCCACTTTTTATTTTAAAAATAGTTAAGTTATAAGTCGAAGTTTTTTTTTTTTTTAATGCAATATGCTATAAAAACAATAAACACTATAAAAAGCTATTAAGACTATAAAAACAATTTACCTAATAATAAGAAATTATTACAAATATACTCCCGTAACTTTTTATTGGATATCCATAGAAATAATTTCAGTAATGGAATGCATATAAAATAATGATAAAATTATAAAATAAATAATAAAGTACTTACAATGTACACTTGATAAGACAATAATATGTGTTGTATTATAGAAACTCAGTCAATTTCTATGATGACTTTTTTTGTTGACTACATTTTTCCAATACAATAATACCTATATATTGTGGTATATTATAGAAATTCGATCAATTTGTATGATGGCTTTTGGTTTATTAAATATTTCTAAGGGTAGGTAATAAAGCAACTGGGGAACCTCAATCTTAATAACTTTTTCTAAAACACTATTATATACCCATTAAATAAGCGAGTCTAAAATCTATTACAAGAGGTAATGGCATTCTCTTTATTTTTTTTTTTTTTTGAAATATTGTACACGTAAAAGTGGTGGAAAATGGAAGTTTAATCTAAAGAGAATAATATTGTTGTATTTAGTAAAAAAAACTATTCTACTAAAAAAAATTTCTCAAACAATTTTAAATAGCAGTGGATAAAAAAAAAGACTTAAGAAATATGAATAAAAAAATTTTCTCGAGACCTCACAACTTCTTTCTATACGTTTATACATTTTAAAAACACACAAACATAATTATATTTATGTCATTTAATAATGGCTTATTCTAAAAAGTAATAACATTATTGCAATAGAATTTAAGCATTTTTTTTTTTTATAAACATAAAATAATGTTGATATATTATTATCGCTGCAAACTACAAAATATAAACAAGATATAATTATAAGCCTGATAAAATAACACGTAGGTTTGTTTTTAAATGTATCTAGCAAGTAATATGTATATTAAATAAAGAACATCATATTATGAGGTAGCTGGTATATAATATTGTTATAATTTGTTAATTTTAAGTAAAACATGTAAACTTTAAAATGTACGTATGATATACAAACGCAATATGTAGGTATTAAAAGTATTTTTTTTAACGATGCATCTTCATAAATGTTTACAAATAACAAAGGTAAAAAAATGCTTCACCTTTGAAGTACCTACATACGATATCAAAAATATAAATCGTTACATTCAAATACAATTTATGATAAAATATACTTAGTTTGATAAATTACTTCCTCATATATAATATATATTTACCTACTTTATTAAAAGTATTTAAAACTCTAACATAATATCTCAAAATGTAAATTTAACTAAATATAAAAACCTAACCAATCTAACCAATATCTAACTCAAATTACCTTAACTGATGTAAAAAAAAATATTTGTTTCATTATAATAGCTCTCTTTATTAGTGTCATAGCATTTGGAAAATGATAATGTTAGCAACATTTAAAAAATATGTAGTCCTCGGAACATCTTTATAGTGGTTTTGAAATATTTCGGGATCATAATAATTTCTAAATTGTATCAATGAGGTACATTACACCATAATTGTGCAAACAATGTGTAAACAATTTTAATTTATAAATCATACCATGCTATATATAATTATTATAATCTAAGTCAATCAAAAAACTTACGTAATTCACATATTATATGATAATTCGTGCATTGGTAGGAACTACAAACCAAAGAAACATTTTCCACGATTTAGGTTACGTTGGAAAAAAACAGCGAAAAGTTTAAACGAACAGAATAAAAAAATCGAGTAAAATACTCTCATCGAATTGATTGAAGAGTATAAGCTTTGGGCGTTCCGCTTAAAAGATATGAGGCTATTTTCCTATCAAGATATAAGGTTGATTGACAGTATTTTACTCACCTACGATGGGTGAAAGAGAGGTAAAAAATGGAGAAAACCTCATAGTCTACTGCTTTTTTTTTTACATTTTTCACCGTTTATTTCACACTGAAACAAAAAACTCTAGTTGATTGATCGACTTGTGGGTGTAACCACATAAAATCTCAAACAGTTTTTGCCACTAATTACAGGTGGCAATATATTATATTAATATTATTACAATACGTTTTGATTTCAGGGGTAAATATCAGAATACAAAGCTTGTGTCTAAAAATCACATTCGTGTTTTCTAGTTAAAATAAAAATATCCGAGTGTCTTAACGTTATTGCTTCAAAAACTTTGATAGACTCGGTTAATTATGGTAAAATTTCTATTCATAAAACGCTGTTTTTCACCAACCACTGGTGTATTATTAAATCTGACTGACAAGACAATCTATCAAAGTCTACTTACTGAAAACTTCATACAATATAAACACATTTCCCCGGAAAAACAACAGATTAATTCACTTCGCTCTTAATACTTTTACCACCTCTAAAATTATAGAACCGATTTTCTTTTGCTTCCCCATATAATTGCGTGGATTTTTGAAATATGTAATATTAATGCTAGTAAAATTATTAGTACACATAGCAGCCATATAGGTACAATAATTTAATAGTTTTATAAAACATATGCCTACATATACCTACTGTACAACAGGCATTTGATACTTCGATTAGTATACGCGTATTATGTATGTAGTTCTTATAATATGGGTTTGGTCAAGTATAATATAGCATAATAAAACGTTATAAGTATTTTATTTAATTCATAGAATAATCATACAAAATTAACTTTGGATTGTATAAATTTAAAATAAAAAAGAACTAAATTATGTCATATTAAAGTCTACCAAGCAACTAAATTTAATAAAAATGAGTTTTCAATTAGTTATGATGTTTCGATTTCATAATTGCTTATCCTTAAAAATATCTATATCTGAATAAATATGAAATTCGATTCAACTTATAGTAGCTTATCAAAACGAACCTTTTAATTGTGTAAAATGCATCATTGTTTATTCATTACATACTTTTACTTCGGCCTCATGTATAGTATTATACAATTTCTATAAGCAGTCATGGGGGGACAAGAGCTGCATGTTCACAACATGTCTGCGTGGAAAAGCTTTTCCGGGTAGATAAAGCTTCGGTTTGTACGAGGGTAAAGTGGAAACGAAAAAAAATATAGAGAGAGCGAATTACTATTTAAAAGGTTGGGCATTTTAACCGGAACTGTGGGAGGGGGTTAGTTTTCTTATCTAAAACAGGAATGAATAATGATTGCCCAAGACCGGAACAAACGTACAAAACGCTATTCTCTGGGTTATATTTTCAACAACAAAATCAATTGTGTCACCAATATTCATAAGAAATAAAAATACATTGCGATAAATTATTGATAACGAATTCAGACGTATTTTATTGCAACATTATGAAAGCAGTCGAAATGTTACTATTGTAAAATGTAAGTGACCCATTCTACATAAGGTCGTACATTATTAAAACGGAGCATATATTTGTAGCTCGCGTCTTATATAATTTATTTCCCCTATAAACCTTCTTAAGTGGGTAATCATATTAATAATATAGCTAGTGAAACACAGCAAAAAAAATATAATAATATCATGTTAGAGGAGCCAGATTTGCTTTATTTTACATATCGTTTGAGTTAAATACATATTATCATATAGTCTACTCCACAACAACACACATTAAACTCGAATAAATATTTGATTCAATGTTATTGATTATTCCATGCTATGAAATTAAATAAAAGGAACTATATTATTATAAACATATATTGTATTGGTATGTATTTTATTTCTTATCCATACAGTTTGATAGCATATCAATAATATTAGTATAAACTATAAACAAATTATTTCTTTTACCTGTCGGCTGTCTACAATATTATATTTAACAGATTATTACTAGTACAATTTAAAATTTTGAGTCGGTTAAAAACCGTCGAACTAGGAAAATGAATTACCACAGGAACTAATTAGTAATTATAGAATTATAAAAATCAATAATAAAAAATTAATTTCAAAAAAATGTTCTGAAGTTTTATATAATATAATATCATATAATATCATAAACACTTAATTAAATCATCAGTTTAAAGAAGTTATTATCTATATTATGAATAAAACTCTTGTATAGTGCTCCCAAAAAAGTGGCAATGGCAAATAACTTAAAAACCTTCCAACACTCATTGATTGCTGTTAAAATCTTTGAACTTGCCAAATATATTTGAAAAGTTAAATATAATATGATACATTTATAATAGGTACGTAGGTATAGTATTATTTAAGTGTTTATAAAATTAACTATTATTTGACCTAAGGATGAGTTTTAAAGAGATAGAGTACTTAATGTGTTTAATGAAGCGGACGCGAAGAAGAAAATTGCCGGTTAAAAGTGGTTTACCGTGATTAGAGAGCATCCATCAAACCGACGCTCCTGACATCGAACTTGTCTGATGGCTTTTACCGTGTCTGCCACAGAAAAAGTTTTTCGATTCTCAACTTTTACGGATCAGTTAACCAGAATGAAAAACTTCGATACGTGGGAAAAAAATAAAAATGCTTAACTGGCTCATAAACTTAAAACTTGCCTAATTGTAAGTATCTGACAAAACTATGTAAACAACATTAATCTAATTTGGAACATTTTCGAAATGATAGACCTAAATAGTTATGCGACAATTTTGATTCAGAATGTATTCAAACATAAATATTCACATGCTTGCTCAATCTATTAGATGAATTATATTTTTATTTTGTTTGGAAATGAAATTTTTAATCTTATATAATAGGTAAATAAATAAATAAATATTTTAAAATAATACAATATACGTGATAGAACTTGAATTTAAATCGTTTTAATGTAATTTTAACTTTAAAACAAATATTTGAAAAAATTTCCAAATTTCAATGACAAAATTGTATAACATAAACTTTAAACACGATAGATTAAAAACGTTTTACTCGCGTAGTTACGTATCAAATATTTATGAAGATTTACGAGTAGGTACACTGTACTTAAAATCGGAATGTAATTAATAATTACATATTTAAAAACACATTATGAACGATATTATACAATTGAAATATATACATTATTCCTAAGCTAAATGTTGGATTATATAATATGTTTCTTAAAGTTTCTAAGCAGTATTATTTAACATGTTCAGATATTACGTCTCTCTTTTCTCGTGATCGTATAAGGTTATTCTAGATAGTTTGGAAAAGCCAAAATAAGTCTTTGTTCTGAGAAAATCCTGTTAGAAGTTTGCAATGAAACAACTTTAAATAGTTATTTCATGAAAACCATTCAAGAATAATAGATTTTTTTTAAGCCTATGATTCACACAAAAGTGTAATTTAATTGTTAACATAGAATTAAAAATTTTATGACCGTAATGCTTGTTCGTAAAAACTAAGTTCTATTATCCAGTTTTGATTTTTTAATATTATATAGGTATATTACAATCATTTATAAAATGTATATACACATAATTTATATGTGTAATAACTAATAGCCAATACGTACAATTATGAATGAACAATATGTGTAAAAAAAACACTAAAAAAATTCAATATCGAGTGGAGTCAACTCGGATAGTATTTATTAATTATTTGATAATTCAATATTTAAATCATAAGCAACTACAATTAGGTTATATGCATTGGTAAGATATAAATTGGCAATTTTATTAAGTACCTATTTGTATTATTATAGGTTTTCCAATGTAAGTGTATTGTATCGAGTGAGTTTAAAACCATAAAATAAAACCTTATTGGCGACTTCAAATAAGTTTTCTTCATATTATATCTGTCTACTAGCTGATTAGTCTTGTCTTCTTGCTTATCTATTTACCAAAATCAATCCAATTTTAATTTAAAAACAATGTGCTCGAACACTAATCTATTAAAACCTTAATAATAATATTTTATGCATACTAATGGAAAACAAAATACACATCACGTCGTTTATATGGATTTAGATTTAAAATACTGTTATGAATATTATGCTGGGCTATACGTCTCCTAACTTCTAACATACCTGCGGCCACGGTAGTACTGGGTATTGTAATTTGTAATATAGTTTGTCTTTGAACTTGTAAACCTGAACATATTTTACCAGATGACGAATTTCGTCTAATAACATATCTGGAGCCAGTGATGACACCGTTTTATCCCCTCGTCTCGAACACACATGTGAGAATTCCTTTCGTGGTTGTCTTTGCATAAAATCCACAATAATAAACCATCCTTAGTTCTACCCCGGAAAACGAACGAGGACACTTGACTAAAGATATTTGATAACCCATTATAAATTATTCAACTATGTCAACATGATCCACATTGTATACATCACTTGTATATTACATACTTCCGAAGATTGCACAGTCACCAAAACATTCACGAAATGGACACGTTTGCACTTTAAACTTACTTAGTTGTTACGGAAAGTAATTAAAGTACTTTTTTAATATTGCAATATTCTCAAGTAGTTTTTAACTTAAGGATTTATACGTTATATTATGCCATATTGATATATTCATAATTGAATTTTATTATGAATTTTTCCTTTATTTAATTTAGATATTTAAAGTAACATATAAGTAGTTCTGTTATAGATATCGTATAGTTAAAATTGAATCAGTATATTTGAACCATTTAGACGAGATGGAATAAAAATATATCTAATATCTAATTATTGATTAAGGTATTTCAACAAAAAAAAAACCCGATTTATATACATTTATAACATATCCGAAAAATGTTTTTATTATTATATATTTATTTAATGTATATAATAGGTATTTAACAATAATATTATATTTTATTCAGCGTGTACATTATATGTAACGTATCATATTG
>NC_042494.1:82011590-82016892 GCF_005508785.2 Acyrthosiphon pisum
TAGAACCAAGTTTTTAAATAATTGCATTCATCAAAATGATTGTACTCTATTAATATAACATGTAAAATAAGTAAACAAGAATACAATTTACTTTAAATAAAAAAATATCATTCACAAGAATTGGGTTTAAAAGGGTTAAGCAAAATCTCAAGGGTTCGACTGCCAAGAATGACGGGTTGAAACACTATCACGTTTAAAATCGAAATTCCTGACACTATAAAGTTGTTGCTAAGGTATTCCTATCCTTTAGGGATCTTTTCGCACTAACCTGATAGACCGGATTCGAAAGAGGTAAGAGGTAACTTATCAAATTACAGTTTAAACTTTGGAGTCAAAAAAAGTATTTTTGGAACATAACATGAAAAATTTTAAATAGCCATCAAATGATTTTTTTTTTGTTACAAGAATTTAATGTATCACCACCGAGATGATGAATTTTAAAAAATATATTGAGTTTATAATTATTTTAAGAGAATATTACTATATCAGACATTATTTGAAGAAAAAAACTTATATTAAATAAATTCTAAAAGAGCATTATCCTCGTAGAATGTTTGTTTTAAACCAAAATATCAAAAATGAATAATGTTATAACAACCAATCAGCAAAAATCGAATCATTTGAAATCACTGCTAATAAATACCAACGTATTAATTGAAGTTATAAAAACTGTGACCCATTGACACATTACATTTTTTGACTCCATGCATTTTTTCTTCACAATTAATTAATATCCAAAATAATAATTTAATATAATTTGAATATCTTTTGAATATAGCGTAAAAGAAAACTAGTTCAAATTATAACTATTATTATATTTACGAACAATAAATATTTGTACTCACCCCAATTTCCGAATATCAGTACAAGACCAAAATGTAATACAAGTAATTTGATTGAATTTGAAATCATGACGAAAGCGTGTGGTGCAATTCTAAAAAAAAAAGTTTTAGTTACAATTTAAAGCTTTACGTGCTGACATCGTTTGAACATGACAATAATTTTAATGTGTAGGTATCATGATATATTATTTTGAAAATAATATATACATATGAAAATAGTGAATACATTTTTATATAATATATTTAGCGATAAATTAATATTATATGTATATATATATATATATATATATATATACATAATTACCCTGAACATGAAATTTGTTTGTGTATGATTATCCCATGAAATTTAAATATGTACACGAACAAAACATCTATTTATTTTGTACGAATGGCAATTTAATACGTAAAATGAATGTTTTATTTTATTAAAACCTTCAATTATTGCATTTCACAAATCGTAGATGCAATTAAATTTTTTGTTTGATAATGGTTCACGCAAACCAATAAATCGAAAAATTTGTTTGATACTTAAATTTATTACATAGTACCTAATATATATATAATTAATATTATATTTATAAATTTATCTGTACGTCTACTATAAAATATATCATATCATTTATATCCAGAGATTATTAGATATTAATATAAGACCGCAATCACTTACTGCGTCTTTATATACTTTGACATACCTGGTTCGTAAATATAGATTACCTATATAGAAGTTTTTTTTATCATTTTATTGGTAATTCATTTCGTTTTGGACTATACATTTTCAATACAGATTATTGTTATTATTATTTTTTTTTTTTGACGAAATATTTCGTAATCGGAAAAATGCACGAGCAACGCGATACAGTCCCGGTCTGCGAGTTTGAAGCCAACTGGCCAACGTGCTGACAACGTGATTGGTGTGTCGCACAACCGCGCAGGACTGAAGCGTTGGAGTATAAGACGCCCACATCCCTTCGCACGCGCTCACTAAACGAACAAAACAATTTACAAAAAAATAAAAATAAAATAGCCGTTTTGTGGGGTGATTCGTGAAACTAATTTTCAACAATTTAATTCGTTCAACAAAGGACGAAAAAATAGGTAATAGATAATTAAACGTGTTAATCGAAATCAGTTTATAAAACACGATGTGTTTCCAAATCAAAGTTTATGTTGAATTTAATTTAACATGTCAATATTTCATACGACGCACTTTTTAGAACACAAAATATAAAATTATTATCTATAACAATAAATATATTATAACAATTGATAACTATTGCCTAACTAAAGCATATTTTTTCTAATTAATTTTGCCAAGCAATTAATATTATAAATAAAACAGTTAAAAAAAATTATTGTTTAATATAAATGTATTGAATGGAGATTATAATCTAAGTCTTAGTAACAAATCCGTGAAAAATTATTTTAGTTTTCTAGGAATCTTCATTGGTTGTAAAACGTGAAAATATTTTGTATAGATTCAACAAATTGAATGATATTACTTTTAATATTTACCAAAAAAATATTGATATAATAGTGTACATTCTATGTTTTACAACCGGGACAAGTCACAAATTAAGTAGAAAAAGTGGGTAAGTGGAAGTCGCTCTGGTGTACAGGTTACAAGAAGGTCACTGTAATGGGTGGTGTTAAATTTGAATTCAATGTTATGAGGTCATTGTATACGAAAAATATTATATAAATATATATATTTTTTTTCTATACGCTTTTGAAAACTATTGGGAATTTTACTTTTTACGCACCCCCCCCCCCCCCCCCAAGTACCAACTAGATTCACTTTCATACCAGAAAATGATGCTGATGAAGAAAATTAAAGCAATTTTACTGGTCCCAACAGGTGATGACAGACACAAAAAAAACTTAACAAAATAAAAATAAAAACACATGTAATTTTTAAATCAATACATTTATCGCTCCGTTCTGAATCTAAAATGTATTTTATATATGATTATTCCTAACAGTGTCATACAATTTACAATAATACAGCGCAGTGTCCATATTATGACTATATTATATTATTATAATCACACAGATATTTTTCAAACTCATTTTCAAATCCACTTAATTTAAATACTTAAAGCTCATTTGCATGTCACAAACTTCAAGCTGCAAAACTAAATATTTAAAAGAAGACATTTAAGTCCGTTCTGTGTAAGAAAGTAAGAAATAATAATGTCCTTTGATGTGTATATCAATCATTGTGTCTAATTAATATTCCATTGGAAACATTTAAAAAAGCAATAACTGATTCGTAAGAAATGAATAATACATACTGATAAGGTAATATACTTAAACATTCATTTACGAAATTCCAATATTTTATTATTCTTATTTAAAAATGGTAAGTTATTCGTTTAATACCTATGTATTTTAATATTAAATATTCATTTTAAATTTACTATTTTTCATTCAAAATTGTTTATTAATTTTCAAGATAAATGTTTTATGTATAATAACAATTAATAATAGGAATCAACCATCAACGTAAATTTCAATGAAATATTTTAATTCAAAACGATCTTATAATGTCACATTTAATCGCAAAAATATTAAATAATAGTAAATGATCAATCTGGTTTTTATAATTTAAGAAAGAAAATTACTATATGTATTCTTAAACTATAGAATATATTCTTAGTTTTCGGTACATAAAAATCGAATTTCATATCAATAATTAATTAATTATATGTTATAACTAATTACTAATAGGTAAACTAATTAGGTAGGTATTTAAAGTTCATATGAACGAAGTAGAATCGTGCAGGCTCAGACAAAAATACAATTTAATTTCCACGTTAATTGCGTTAGAAGCGATACTAGTGGTACCAAAGTATATGATCAAAATTGGCACGACTATCCTTAAAATAAACTACAGAAAAAAAAGGGTTTTATAAAGATGTAGAGTGTAGAAAATAGTATTATTATTATGTTGGACCTCCACTATCCAATCAAGACATTCATCCTTAGTGACTTAAATTCTATTCACAAAATATTTTAATGTTATAAATCAATTAACTTGGTAATCAGAAAAGTGACCTCAGAATAATTTCAATAAATAAATCCTGTTCTATGGTGGTTTTATTTTCAAATGTTCATATTTGAATTTCATTAAATTCTTATTTCCTTGATGATAACTAAAACGTCATGCCCTGTACATCTAAAATCACTTTTTTCCAACTCTGAGCCGTCTCGTTTTTATCTTTTATGCTTACCCAGACAAATTTATATTATAATTTTATTCCGTCCCTTAATCTGTAGGCTGCGCCATCCGACCGAAATGAAACCGGGATTTGACTTTTATTGTTTTTTTTCCTTGGATGAAATACTTCTACGGAAAAAAAACATGCTGATCTTCAGTCTGAATTTAATATCGATAATTTAATGGGTAGTATAAAACAACTATACACTAAGTTCAGTGAATGAAAAAAATGATCCAGGACTATACTACCACACAATGCTTTAAAAACTAATCTAATACAACTATACAAAAATGTGTGTTTTTTCTTCTCCCCACAAACACCAAAACTAATCAGTCAAATGTTGAAATTAAAACATGTCCAACAAGTCGTAATATAAATTAATAAATTAAAAATTATTTTTACTAATCCAGTTTTTGTTAAATTTATATTGCATCACAAGGTCCACACGGTTGAACACTTACAGAATGGGAATTTTTCATTAATTAACCCATGGCAACTCAGGCCATTGGGTGTACAATGGGAAATATAACTAGACTATATTATCCCAGACAGAAATTTTTTGTTTAATAATATTATTATAACATTATAATCACGAATAATATTAGTATAACGTTATTATAATACTATTATAATATTATTGTTACAAAATGCTGTCTGGGATAAAACATCAATAAAAAGTCAAAATTGACAAGCAAAAATCTTATTTCCTGTAGAATTCCAATGGATATGTTATGTTATATACCCGTAAGACCTGACATAATGATAATTTTAACTCATAAAATACTATCTGTAATCTATATCAGTATGTTTACGACACACAATTGAAATCACCTTAAAAGTACCTACATACTGATAAGCATTTCAAATTGTCTAATGTAATTTTTTTCTACTATGATCATAATAGTATTATATACATGTTATCGATGAAACAATATTTAAAATAAAAAACTTAAGGGGGCTGCAGCAGATGAAAAAAAAGTGACTTTTAGACCAATAAGCTTGACAAAACTGGAAGAATTTGGTTTGACAGATTTTAATTTTGAAAACGGATTATTATTGATCAACAAGTTTACTAGGGAATGGTCGAAGCGATTTTGAATATTTTTTTTTCAGTTGTGATATCCAAGAATAAAAATATCGAAAAAATTTGATATTTTTGTATTTATATTATTCATTATGATACTAACAATAATTGGAATATTCAAAATCACCTCGACCCTTCCCTTGTAAACTTGTTGATCA
>NC_042494.1:82018002-82036091 GCF_005508785.2 Acyrthosiphon pisum
GGATTCAGGACTTCCCAAGAGAATTAGACTACCAAAGATATTATAGAAGATTTTGCCAATAAGCAATCTAGAAAAAAATTATTGTAATAATCTATTTATAAATAATCATTGTACCTGTTGTATTCATTTTTTTTTGCTGTGTATAATAATATAATATGTGTTGTTAGGTATACCTTATACCTACATTTTAATAATAGTATTTAACATAATATGACAAATTTACAAATTAAAGCTGAATAAAGAACTATAACTAAAAATTTATTAAGAAAAATCAAAAAAGTGAATCTAATTTTTGGTGGGGAGGGGGGGCGTAAAAATATTGTTACCCAGGGCGCACAAATTGTAAATACGGCCCTGGGAATACAAATATCTTTCTTACAATAAGTTGGTGTGAATTATGAGTGATGTAAAAGCATACTTATGTAAAGTACCTACCCGTTTTTCTAATTACCTATAATATGTAATTTAAAAATGGTCAATTTAAATACACGATATCTAACCATCAATGTAATTTTTTTTCCCAAAAAGTTAGGTACTGTTTAAATACTTAAGACTTTTACTGAAATATGTATATATGTTACCTATTAAGTATTTAGTTTAAAAAAACATTAATTTGTTAGTAGCTATTAATGACTAATTATTCTCAATAGTTCGATTTTACAAGAAACTAATTTAAACTACTACAATTATTGCTGCGATAATAATACGGAAATATATAATATTATATTATGTCTACTGAAGTATTTTATATTTTAAGTATGTAACCACTTTTAAATTTTAATAAGGTTTTTAAAAATAAACTTCATTATATTTTTAGTTTTAGAGCTTATTTAAAATCATTTGACACAATCGTTTTTCTTATTGTCGTATCCTCATTACAAAGAAGGTTGTAACCACTTTTGGTTAAAATGAAAACATTGACTTTTGTTTATAATTTTTGTTTTACTGATAATAGATTGTTTTTTACAGATAGACAACTACTTTAAATGCAGCTAGGATTTTTAGATGAAAATATTACAACATAAACAATTAATGCAAGTTGTAGTGAAATTATTGTGATGATTTAAGTTAAATATAATGATGAAAAAAATATTTGATCCCTGAAAATTTTTTTTTTTTGTAACTAATTATAAGTACAGGTAAATTACAATGCATTAAATTTAAATATTTTAACATAACAAATTATTTAACAGTATGTATAATAAACACTAATATACTGCAGATTCGTCTGATTCATCTTCTTGGCAATTTGCTTTCTAAGCATCAGAATCAGAAATAGGTTGCTGTTTGTCGAATGTAAACTTTTATTGAACTGTTTAGACACGGTAGGCACCCACTTAAAATTGTTGAACTTTTGAAGTCTGTACATCAGTGGCCGGAACTAGGGGGGGGGGGGTAGCTGGGGATTGATCCTCAGTCGTAAAATTGTAGTGGACGTAATTTTTTTGTGGGTCTTTATATTAATAATTGGTTTTAGAAGTAAGAAAATATTTTTATTTCAAATAATAATGAAAAACAAAAATAAAATTATATATTATGGCGTAAAATAATTATTCGTCATTCTATTATTAGATCGCGTAGCTACGCGATCGGGGTGCGTCGGCGGTCGACAGTACATTGTACATAATATAGATTATAGAGACAGACTAATAAAGTAATAATACAAATTAAATATAAATGATTGTATTTATTATTGATTCAATCGTAAATATAAATATATTAATATGAACGTTTTCGTCGACGCACGGCGACGACGCGGACAAAAATAGCAAACAATTAATTACCACAATCCACAGTGATAATTCTGTCATTTGCCATTTGAAAGGGCGGCCGAACAAACGGAATAGCCACTAATCAGTATAGTACATCATATTTTTAGTTAAAGGTAAAATTATGAATGGGTAGATTCGTATAAGTATACTGGTAATTGGTATGCTGCTGTCAGTATGTACCCACTATAATTATTAAGATTCTGAGTGAAAGTGTGAAAATATAAAGGAATTTTTTGATGCTGTGTTTCGTTAAAATGTCTGATACCAACACAATAACTTATAAGATTATCAATCAACGTACGATGTATAGTATTATATCTGCTTATTAAAAATTATGTTAATATTTTTTAATATTATAAATTATAATATTTACCAAGATCGTTCTACATATTTTGTTTATGTTTAAAAAAAAGATTTAATTTGTCTCTTTTTCCTTATTTATTTTATAAATTGTTTAATTTAATTACCTTTTTTATTGGCCTATTGTATGTCTATTGTAGTATTGTGTAAGCTCTATTATAATTTAGGCGCATAGAACCAAAACAGCTAGTGTTTTTATACGGGACAGGTAGGTACATAATTGAAGTATTGATTATTTTTCAATATTTTTTTTCCCCTAAAATCTACTCTAAGGAAAATAAACTCACTCTTAATATTTAATTTCTTGCCTTCTAAACTATCTATAAAGCACTAACCCAATTAACATTGGTTAAGTGTTAAATGTTTTAATGTTGGTTAGGCCTCTCAAATTTTGAAAAATATTTAGGTGTATAGAGTTCTTTACGTACATTTTTAGTTTTCAATTATTTTAGGTTTTTTTTCTATTAATATCAATAAAATTTTATTTGTTGGATAAAAATCGTGAAAATTTAATAGAAGGCTCCAAATACATGTTTTCAAAGGCAGATGAAAAATATTAAAAATCTGTAGTCACAATTTTTTTTCTAAGCATTTAAAGTTCAAATGTTTTAACTTTTTAGTTAACATTATTATGTGTTAAAAAGTTAATAAGTATTTAGTGCGTAAAGTATGTTTGTAATTTTAATTCCGTTTATTTGAAAACAAATGTAGGGAATGATAGGTATATTATTTTCAGTCTTGGTCTATGATTGGGCGTAATTTTAATATTTTCCCCGGGCGTAAAAAATCTTAGTTCCGCCTCTGCTGTACATTAACAAACTACGTGCCTTATTGTAATTGTTGATTTTTTAATATTGACTATCTACGATTTCGTGAAAATCTGTGTGATTAAAATCAATATTGCATTAAACAAAACACTATTTGTTTTTTGTAATAATCAAAGGGTCTATATTATTATTGTATCCGGTGAGCACTGGGTGGACATTATGTAGGGCGGAAAAACAATAAAGGAAAGACGGGAAGTGGTATCTCCTTTCCAAAAGCTTTTAGCGTAAAATAAGCTACATCGAAGGCACAACATTTAGCTCTAATGTCACGTCAAGGAACATTATGCACAGTATTGTATAGTTAGTGACATATTATTATGCTGCGTGCAATATAATATTGTCATCGAAGCATTATTTTTACGATGTGTCTAGTGTCGGAGGGATTATTTTTGATGAGTTTTGGTTCTAATCGTAACCAATGCTTTATCGCTGTTCTCTAATAAAAAAAAGTACCTACCACTAGAAACTTAAATTAAACTCCAGTTGGTGTGTGGCCAAATTAACCGGCATACTCGCCAAAACGTTTAAATGCATTGAACCACGAGAGTGGTTTTTTCCACCCACCTATGCCGGATAAAAACTTTCTAGTAAACAATCGACGTTAATATGTTTCTTCGCCAGCTCGAAATGTCTAACTGCTATTTATTTTATTTTATTATTTTTCTTAATTCAAGTAACTCCATCTATATCAATTAAACAATACAATGTATTATATATATACGTATATATAAAAAAAACAAACGGAATTGTTGAATCCGTTGTGGATTAAATTAACACAATGAAAAGTTGTAGGATGTCACCAAAGGTTTTCCAAAACGTATCCTATCAGTCATTTTCAAAAGTTTACCTCAAAAAGTTCTGATGGAAAGGGGTACAACAGTGGTACACGTACACTCACATAAAAGCCTTTATGATCTCGAAATTCCATTTACTTTAAAACTTATTCAACATAACCCATAGTTCCACAGCTGCGAAAAATACTTCACATTTTTACTCGGAGAAAAAAAATATTGAAATACTTCAATCAACCACTTATGGAATGATAGTTGTTATTAATTTAAACTATAAGAGTTGTACAAACGTAACAAAAAAAATGAAAACATTTTTTTTTTAAGTATTCATTTTATGCACATTTAGCGGATACCTAGCCGAAAAACAGACAATTTTACACAATAAAACTCGATGAATGATTTGAGAAAAATGATTACCATAAAAAAGTAGGAAGCGTTTGCTTAGCCACTGCAAGGCCAGATAATTGAATCACATCGCATTTGTATAACGACCGGAATAACCTAATAGGAACTGGGATCAAACTTTTGATTCAGCCACCATAGCAACGTAATTCGTAATATTAAACGTAATTAAATAATAATATTATATGGATGGATGTAGGTAGATATATTTTATTTAATTTGACGACTACAACTTACGAGTAATCATACAAATAAAATATAACAATACTGACCAAAAATCATAATACAAATCCATAATATATTATCTACTAACTATCTAATTATCGATGATTGCTTGTATTGGACATTAATAATTGGACTGATTTAACTCTTTAAGGATTATATTAATTACCGTTAATTTATGGTATTGGTATTATGACGTTAACTGCGTGGAATTAAAACTAATTTGCTTACAACAAATTCCATATTATTGTATTCATTTTTATGGAAAATTCTTCTTTTATTTTAATTCAGCTTTTCTCGGGTCATTATAGGTAACTCGTGCAGTATATTATGTTTAACGTTTTAATATTATTCACGTTCACCCAACGTTTTTATAATTTACTATTGCCTTCGATTTAAATATCCCAACACTGCACTAAGCTTCAGTGACGGGAAACCCAAGTGATATGACACGATGCCTGGATCCCGTCAGGATTTTTATCAATAGATTATGAGTGGAAACGATGAAACAATTATAATTAATTATACATTTTAATATATTATGATTAATATAAGACATGGGTACTATATTATTAATTTTTTTTTTTAACATCTTATAAGAATTTAAAATTTAAAAATGCTCTCATGAAATGTAAAAGAAAATTTAGATTATAACTTATAAGTTATAACCTATAGTTAAAATACATTTATATTTAGATAATAATATGATTTAAGTATAAAATAAACATTATTTTCAAGAAACGCTGTAATATATACTACCACATAAATGTTTCATTAAATTATTTTTTATTGGTCTATATTATAGAGCAATATTTCAATACAATAAAATATAATGTCTAATAAAGTACAAATGTGTAAAAATGTAAAACTCAAATGAGTAAATTTTATTTGGACAAAAATGAATACACACCTAAATTTTTTTACTGACAAATTATTATAAACGTTAACTGTTAAAATCGTACTATGTTGTTCGTTAATTCATTGTTCAATATTTGTATTAGTTAAGTTCTTTGTTGTCTATACCACAAAATAGTATGAATCGTTTTTTAATGTCAATAATCTCCTTATGTATTATCTCCTTCTGTTATCCAACTCTTATGACATCAATCTAATTGTGACATTACGTGAAAATGTAACTTGATTCCATTTGATTGTTCTTAATTGAAACTGTGTGGACTGTTGCAAGTGACGTCGAGAGCTACGTGATTTACAGAGGTGGCGATAAATAGCTGACTGCTTAAGGATTATTTATGTAAGTGTCTTTCTGTACAAGACAGTCGAATAAAATCCATTCCCCCAAATTATCTATTTTTCTTTCAGGACCAGATTTTCGGTGTTCAACTAATACTACAATAGACTATTAGGCACCGATTTAATTTTAACAAGTTTAAAAATGTAGTAAATATTGAAATCGAATATATTTTAAAAAAATTGTTTTAAAAATATTTAACGTTAGTAACAAGTTATAAAAAAAAAAAACATTAACTTTTCAACTTCTTATAGATTATAAATTAAACGTAATTCAAAAAGTAAAAGTAAATTCGGAAAAGTCAAGTGGTGTAATCATTAAGATAATATTTCTGAGAATCAACTAAAATGTAAATTATTTTATTAAAAATAAATTAAAAGGAATTTTGCATTATTATTGTTCAAAATTTCAAAAAAAAAAATTTTTGTTACGTGGGAACATGTATTATGTTGTATAACTAACAATTAAGATCTCTGTTTTATTAATGGTGTGGTGTACATACTTACATTACTGTCCAACGCTCACTAGAAATAAATGTAAGATAAATAGATAAAAATTCGATAAAAAATAATTATTTGTAGAATTATAAAATATGCATAACTGATCCTGCGCACTTCGTTGCCCGTTAACTGTACCAAGTCTATATGACTCAAACGTTGTTTAATTCGTTATTTAATATATTTCGGTGTATGGTGTTCAAAATTTATCTTAACTTTTCTGTTGTCTGGAATAAAAATTCTGATTCGCAGCAGTATATTATCAGGTAGGCAATCTACCTACGGTAGATCGCGGACCCAGTGCTGTTTGTATGTAAGTGTATGATTTAACTCTAAAGTATCAAAGTTATACCAAGTTTATTTTGATATAATACGATGGATCGATATAATCAATTAATACATTATCCTAACCTAACCTAACCGTACTAAAATCCGATGAATAAAAAGAAACAAATTTAACCCTTTTTAAATTAGCTTATCTTCTTCCCAGAGATCTGTACACAAACATTTATATAACAACAATTTATATTTAAGATAACTGATTCTGCGCACTTTGTGGCCCGTAAAAAAATGATAACCATTAAAAAAGTTGTGATTATTCAACTCCTTTTTGCTGTAACTCACTGCCAGTGGCGGTCAAACGGTGGGGGGGGATAGATCCCCCCATGCATTTTTTTTCAATATTTATAACAATTTATAATTAAGTATATTCTATAATGCATTAAATTTTGTTCTATTTTTTTTTCTAAAAATAAATTATCAAATATTGTAAATTTCGACAGAATGTCAGAATATGTTTATACGTGTTTATATGACACATAACTATATTATTAATTATTATATAGACTCATATCTAGGAACTATGATATTATTGTCATTATTAATATTTAGTTGTTTACACAAAATATAATATGGGAATTATCCCCCTCGTTCATCGAGAATTCTCAATAACAACTAGCTCTACACTTTCCCAGAACATTGGCCTATACGGCGATAGTGCGATCGGTAGGTATATTTTACAATATTACGTACAACAGCCCCAGGTCATTAGTTGGTTGAAAACTGAAATATCGATTGCTTATTATTTGTTATAACTCATAATATTTAGTTATCACCGTGATTCGTCTTTACTCTTCGTACTCGTGTTTTCTACTGAAGGTCCGTGTAGTACTATTACTTACTATTATACGGTCGGTGTCTTTTGTAATATTGACTATTTTGTCTATTTTACATTTTCACAATTACTATGTCTATAAAAGGAAAATTACTAGCTATTTTGATGCAAGTTGCTCTACATCTAAACGCTCGGTGGATGAAAAAATAAGTAAGGTCACTAATATTGTTACAGAAAATCAAGTTGTGGACGTAGCGATAATATTTATTCTATGGCTGTTCATTATTGTGGGGTTATAATTTATAAATATAACATCCAACGAAGTACTGGACGAATTAGCAAAAAAAAAAAAAACAAAAAATAGATATACTAATATAATAAAAATATTATTAATACTATAATATATTTTTAAAGTCTGTATGTTAAATGGAAATTTTACCCCTGATTGTTTTCGGTGTAGTATGATATTGACAATTATGGGAAAAATATTTAATAATAAAATAATAAATTTTTCATATTAAATAATAAAGTATTATTATGAAATAGTAAACTTTTAAAAATAATGGGGGAGAAATAAATTAATCTATTAATAAATTATTTCTCCTATAACCAATAGCAACCATTTATAAACAAATATTTCCATCATAAATCTGAAAATCCCTGTTTGAGCATTTCTATTAATTGGTTAGCACAACCTGAGATTAGCGTGTTCAAACAAACAAACAAGCTCTTCAGCTTTATAATATTAATAAGTATAGATAATATGTACAAAACATATTATATGTAAGAATAAATCATGAACTGTGATATTCTAATAATATGTTCTTTATAACATAATATAATAAATATTAAGGAATACTTTTCTGAGTTCTAAGATACATTTGGAATATTTTAATTTAAATTTTAGTTGGTAGTTGAGTTTTTATTGACAGTAATTGAAGAAAAACAAAAGAAAAGCCACAAGTTAAACCGTTTTAATGTGCGGAATCCACGAAACCAATTATTTTCAGTTAAATTAAGGAGTAGATATAGGATTCACCATTCGGCAAGGTAATTAAACAAAAAGATAAAAACACCGGGGTTGCCGTTGGGGTCGGTACCACTGGCAACAAAAAGTATTTGCGGTCTGCCAAGAAACTCTGTTCTCAAAGTTCATTTAATATAGAGAGATATCGAAAGGGAGATGAAGAGTACAGAGATAAGGAAATATTATCATTGTATGCGCTGTTAAACGGATACAATAAAAAAAATCCATAATGGAACACCGGTCCCTTGCAGCGAGTATAATATGTACATATTATGATATATATAATATATATTGTGTGCGTGTATAATATGTATATACACGGCAGAAATATTTCATGTAACCGTTTTCCAATTATTATGATGTATACCGTCCGTTTTATTTATGTTACCAGCGATTTGTCAACACCCTTGTAACCTTGTGTGTAATAATTTCTCCGGGAACAGACCATTATGGATCATCGTCCTACAGTCCACCCTCACTTCCCAATAGTTTTATACGCGATGTGCATGGGTGGTAGTAGTAATATCGTGTATAGTAACCCACAGAGAGCTTTTAACAATAAATCAACAGTAGTCTCCCCCCACTTCCCTATTCCAAACGACGGTATCGTATACTTAAACTCGATACTCACCTGAGCAGAATAAAGGGTTTATCAAACCAGACGACCGCCAGTAACTATAAATAAACCCAGAGATTGTCCTCTTCGTCATGATAATAATACCCCTATTGATCAATAAAAAAAAATAATAATAAAAGACAAGATAATATTACAACATAAGGATGTGAAATACTATTAGGTTCTCGTTGTCCTGCATACATACTCAATTCGTTCATATAATTTTATACCTACATGCTCATAAAATTGTCTAGGAAATATTATTTTGTTTATTTTTTTTGTATTGAATCATCTGTAATATATGAATGTTATACGGAAAATGGAATTATTAAAGGTTGAAGTAGGTAGTTGGTTTTTCAATCATATATACGGTTAATCGTTGCATTGCATCGATACAATAACTAATTGTTTCAAAATAATTAATTTACAATTTTAATTAAATAATTTTAACTTTCCGTTAGAATTAAACGGTTGTCACAGTTACGCATTATTTTATTTACAAAATTACAAATTTCTTTCTAGATACTTAATTTAGAGCACAAACTTGCTAATTAATATGTCTATTTCTCAAGCAAGCATTTTAAATATTTATATACCTATCATATAGGATGTCCATTTTTCATATACCATAGGTATGCGTTTCGTATACTTTCATGTATAACATATAATATACATAAAAAAATCAAACTGTAGAATTTCATTTCTTGTAAGTTTTAAATGGAATATTTAATAACAATTAACAATAATAGTAAAGAAATTATTCCAACATTACCAATCTGAAATACTTATTCAGAAATCACATGTAAGTTAGGTGAACGTACACTATATATTTATGTATTTACTTATTATTTACAAACTTTTTACAATAAAAACAAAACAATTTAATACAACGCAGAATAATATGAAATAAATATTAATTATAAATATAATGTATCGACATTTTAATGAGCAAGTCATATAGCGTCGTTTAAAAAACCTGTAAAAAAATGCACAACTACGTGTTGGTTAGGTATGAAGTACTCAGATTTTGATATTAAGGATCCTCGCTACTGCCGTCAATTTTAGCTGAAAACACCTAAAGTGTTGACAAAATTAAAGTTACTTAACGTTGTCCTATTTTGATTCTAAAAAAAATTTGAACTTAGATTAGAAATTGCCTAAATATTGCCCCTTAAATAATGACCGTAGCGAGGCCCCTTAATTCGTGTATTTAAATTCAAATTATATTTTATTATAACAATATGAATATTATAATTTACAATTTTATCATGATATTATAGTAACATAAATTAATTATAATTTTTCCCTAAAACATTTAATAAAATAAATTATTTTTTCGTAGATAGTAAAAGAATTTGATATTGCAATTTTAAATTATAAACTTATATGTAATATCTCACTACGTGGAATCGTATAAAAAAAGTTAGATTTCAGACTTAAAAGTTTATTTCTATAGTTTAATAAATTAAATGAACTCGGCCTCTATTTAGTTGAGTCATTAAACGAGAGATCAAATAAAAAAAAATTAACTGATAAGCTTCGTGGTACAAAATAATATATAGATCTTAAATCCTAATATCTGTGAACTGTTTGGTATATAACAGGCACTTATTTCAGTCAAAACTTTTCTAAGACTTATAATTTGGTATAATAAGTCACAACGTTTCCTACCTATATAATTTAATACAGATCACTCAGAAGTCAAAATAATATAATATTGGTACTATACAGGTATATATGTACCTATAAACAAACAGAGCGTAAAATTTTCAGAAATCTATTATAAATATTTTTTGAATATATCATCATAAGTTTTAGGTTGTAGTCAACAACACTCAACAACAATAGCCACGTTCGATTTTCCAGCGAACCGTTCGACTACAGCGAAAGAAATGTATTTCCAGACATAAAAATTATTATCGATTATTTTTCAACCTTTTTCGTAAACGACTGAAATCCTTACATCTAAGGAAAAAGTATTAAGAAAGCAAAAAATAAACACCATTATCGTCTACGTGTCAAGAATGGATGATAAAAATAATAAAAATATTAAAAATTATAATAATTTGCACGTTTAAAAAATATACAAAACGCAAGACTGTCGATTGTCGACGACAAAAAAAAAATTTAGTGTACGCAATTTGTTATCGGCAGGCGCCTATAACCTACATAGGATGTAATATCGGCACAAGAAAATTTCGAATGATTATTCAAAAACTAAATAAACGTCGTTGAACTCGTTGAACCGACACGATCGATCAAATCGCATTACCACACATACATACGCACGTATAGTTCCTATCATGCTATACTGCCTACTAACTGGACATTGATATCAAATCTTAATGTTACGCACCGCTGTGTTAACAATAATACTTTTTAATATTATACATTGCGCTAACCTTCGCCAGATCACCGATCTATTGTAGTAGATTTAAACTGCTAAAATAGACGCGAAGGACAAAAATATGACGACACTTTGTATATTATACCATACGAGCATTTATATTATGAACATGGTGTATAGGTACCTACTTAATACGAAGCCCGTAAAACGCGCACTGCACGTGACCGTGAAATTAAGAAAATAGTATAATATTCACCACAGAGACGATCACAGTAAATAATATATTGTGTCCAGTGACCTATGCTGCGGACGTACGGTTTTTGCACAAGGATGAAGGAGTTAATCAATATATAGACAAATTCGATGTAATTAAAATGGAAATAATTGCAAAATATTAGTGATGTAATAAGGTATTTTTTTAATATCTGCAATATCGGTCCATGTACCTACCCACATCGATATCGTATCGTGATAGGGAATATATTATCAACCGATATATTTTGATATCAAATATTATACCAATATCGTAATATTAAAAATAATTGTGGCGGTGATTTACAATCATATTAGAGTAAAAAAATAATATATTATGCATACCTACACAATATATAAAAATAAAAAAAAAACATTATAATACATACGAAATTCAGATAAATAAAATAATTAAAAAATCAACAGACAACAGATTTAAGATCGTCGAACTACCTATGACAAATAAAAAATAATTTTGTATATAATATAATATTATAGTATGTATATTAATGTATTAATTTATAGGTAAAATATACTATACACTGACCACCGGTAGGTACTCTAGCGACTAGCATACTGCATACCTAAACTCAGTACTCACGAAAATGCATTGCTAGGTTTTTGTGATTATGCGAGCAGTATTATCAGGTAGGCAATCTACCTGCGGTGGTGCGTATACATATAAGTTAATTTTTAAGTATCAAAAAATTGGTCAACCGAAACCGCGTGGTTTGGACTCGTTACATTATCTACTAAAATACACACTAGGATTTTCGTATTAATAATAATAATTATTATTATTATTTAAACTAAATAAAACTAATAGCAACCATTTATAAACAAAAAAAATAATATAATAATAATAATCATCTCAAAATCCCTGTTTGAGTACTTCCTCGGGCTGGACCTCTTATTTACCTTTTTTCAAAATGTACAACAAAATGTAGCCTACCTTCTTCCTTGAGATACAGTCTATCTTAATACCAAATTTCATTGTAATCGGGTGAATGGTTTAAGAATGCATAAAGGACACAGTCAGTCACAAACATTTTTTGTCTTTTACATATTATTCTATAGATTACAACCAAATTCTTAAGAACCACACTCACTAATGTTTTTTTTTTTTTAATTTTTATCTCAGTACCTATCAATAATAAAGTTCAAGAAGAAATGTCATGAATTATAAGAAAGCAGCCTATAAGAACTAAAACATAAATTGAAAATAATATTGTCAATGAAACATCGTCCAAACAATTAGTTTCTATAAATATGTAGTCATTGTATAGTAAAAGAAGTCCTGAACTTTAAGTCACGAAAACTGCAACTTAAACGTTACAACAAAAATATTAAGATCGAATCTCCAGGAAAAATATCATATTATTATTTGCGCAAATAACGTCTAATCGTTTACAATAAATCTTCGTTAACTTATTTTTTCCATGTTCCTGGTGAGAGGGACAGAGATAAACCTTATTGTGACGTCATCTCAATTTCAGGTATATGGTCAAAAGATAAAATACGTGCTTAACTGCAGCCTGTGGCCGTAACCATTTTTCTCCAAAAACGAGATACCATTTTCCTCCATTGTCCATTTCCCACCAATAAATAATAAATAAAATGATAAAATAGTTAATATAAATAATTTATGCATATCAAAAAAATAAAAAATATTCTTAATTAGGCTTAAGGACAGCTGATATAGATATAGACGATACCAGAATGTATCAACCGAAAATGTGATCCTAGCAGGGCTTGCATTTGAAAAAAAATTCTGTTATATGTTATTTACAATTAAAACGTTACGCAATTTTGCGTTTATCGTTATTTAGAATTAAAATGTTATTCAACTTGTGCGTTTATCGTTATCCAAGTTTTGCGTTTATCGTTGTTCAGAACTAAAACATTATACAAGTTTTGAGTTTATCGTTATTTAAAATGGTGTTAATACCTATACAATTTAAAAATAATAACTAATTCGGGTAGGTAATGGCCCTATTTTTCGTTTAATGATATTTTATAAATTACGTTTTGCGTTATGTTTTGTTTAATGATATATAATATATTTTGTTAATAGTTAGTTTTGTTTTGCGGTATTTAATTATTTTTGATTATCGTTTTCCATCATAATTATGTTTACAAATTTCAATCGTTTTTTGTCAAATATAACGTTATTATAAAGTTTGCAAGCCCTGGATCGTAATACTTCAACACTGGTTAAAATATTGGAGGAAAATAGACATAATTACAGTCTCAAATAATGTGGAGGAAAATGGAAACCAACCTTTTTTTTGTGGAGGGAAATGGACAGTGGAGGAAAACGGTATCTCGTTTATGGAGGAAAATCGAACCACCCCAGCCTGCAGAGTATAAAAATATGGAACATGGGAGTAGGATTACCCGAAAGCCCAACTTTTGCAGGCAGTCAAGTAATTTAAATATAGAATTACTTATAAAAGTGTTTTATACAATCAGACATCAGTGCGATGACTGGCAACAATACGCTTATTCAAATTGTTTAGTACCTATCTTAGATTAAGGGGGGCCAAGAGGGGCATGGCCCCCGGGAAACGATAATTATAATTTATTTAGGGGCCTCTGATTTGTCCATTACTTTTTTCATTATAGACTATATAACACTGCATAAATCATCAGAAAAAAAAAACGATTATTTAGCTAGGAAAAAAGCTTGTAAATTATAATTTATACCTAAATAAAGTGATACATTATTTATTATTTATTGCTATATACCTAATATATATCTATCGTGAAGTGACCGGTCAACGGCATATAAAAGTATATACCAAAAATTATGAAGAAATACCCTTTAAAGATTGAATATAACTTTTTTATTTTTTTTTTTTGGTTATGGGCAATTAACTCTTTTTTTATCAAAACCATACATCATGCATTTGTTTACGTATCTTCAAAATTTTTCAACATTTTGTCGTAATTTTATTTTTATTTTAAAGCTTTTTAATTATCCTATCAATTGACATATGCAATTAAACCAGAAATTTGCTAATTATTTTTATTAAATTAAAAGCAGAGAAAAAAGTTGGCAAAAATTAGAATTTTTAAAAGGAAATTGAGTATTATTCCAAATAATTTATTATTAACTATGAGTTTTTGTTTTTTGTATTATGACAACTAAAATTTACCAAACAGTATAAAATTAAACGATTGACGACCAATTAACCGACTGCATCCTAGGAAAACTAAGTTGTGACGAATAACAGGAATATATTATGAAAACCAAACTTTCAAGGTATTCTAGGTATTATTGATTATTCAGTATAATTCAGTAGAATAATACAAAAAACAAAAAACCCATACTAAGTAATGAATTATTTGAAGTAATTAAAATTAATAATAAAATAAAAATTGTTGCCAACTTTTTTCTACTTTTTTAATTTAATAAAAATAATTAGCGCATTTCTAGCTCAATTGCGTACGTCGGAGTGTTGATAGGACAATTAAATAGCTTTAAAATAAAAAAAATTACATAAAAATGTTGAAAACTTTAGAAGATACATAAACAAATGCTTGATATGTATGGTTTTGATAAAAAAAAGTTAATTACCCATAACTTAAAAAATAAAAAAGTTGAACCCAATCTTGAAAGGGTATTTCTTTATAATTTTTAGTATACTTTTATATGACGTCGGCTGGTCACATCACCCCAGAACACATTATATACATTAATTTTTTTTTCGTACAGGGGCCTCATTTAAAACTTTGGCCCCTGGGCCTCCAAATGTCTTAATCCGGGCTTACCTATCTAGGTATTTTATATTTTAACCCTATAGATATAGGTACGTATTACTTCATGTAATTATGACCGTAGGTATATGTATAGAAAGACGGCGAGTTAGGTACTATTAGGTATGTGTTTAAATAATTTAATAATCATATATATTAAAATTGCAATATTAGGTATTGTGGTATATGTATATACCACAATAATATTATAAAAATATCTTTGCAATTTTATTGTATTTTATTTAATCATCATAATCATTAGAAAAAAATTAATAATATATAGGTACTCAGGCACTTATATTATGAGAAGAAAATTTGTTTCTTCAAGTTTTCTATTTTTTACGTTTAAATTAAAATTATAAAATTAATAAATTACTTTCTTATCTATTTTTATTAAAACAGTGATAAATATTAGATAGGGCCTGGTACCTATACTTTAAAAAATAAATTAAGACCGATAAGAGATTTGCTAAAATCTGTTATAAATGTATTATAAGATTAAAGTTCAGATTTTAGGAATTTCGATGAATAAATGAAAATAATTCATTTAAGATACAATATACTAAATATATTGTTCAGCAAATGGCATCGGTACAAGTTTAAGTTGTACTGGTATACTTGCTGAATACTCTACAATTTTTTTTGCTTTAAAATAAAAAATGTAAACTCATTAAATATTTTCAATTGTTTTAAAAAAAACATTCTTAGATTTTTGTAAAAATTAAAATGTTGAATAATAATTATTATTTGTTACTGCATTATTACTATATACAATATTTTTGTCAGTAGTAAAAAAATGCTGTTCATTATTTACTTATTTTCATGGAAGTAAATTTGTTAAAAAGTAAATTTGTTTAAAATTCTGAATGGAACGATGACCATATCGGTTTTACAATGTGTATTTTTATCTGACGTCAGGAGTAAATGTTTTAATGTTTAATTTTGAATATATTATAAGATGATGATATTATGCTATTATGCATAAAAACTAGTTTCGATACCGTATCATCACGGAAACCTCAAAGTTTTTAGCGAGCTGAATAGCGAATGACAAAACGATAATATAATTAAATCGGCATTAATTACCACGATGACTTATTGCAAACAATTTGTCATAATAATTATCATGTTATAACTTGTCCAAATGTTTTCATTTATTTTATTTCCACAATTGTCTGTTAGATGATTTATTGAATCTAATGTTTTTGATACTTACATAGGTACTTAATATGTGCATATTAATTATACTTGAAGATCGTTTTCAATATTTTTATTTTCATAATACGCCAAGATAATATCATGCAAGATCCATGTTCTAAAAACGATGAAACTTCACTCGACGAATGATTTCGTAATAATTTATTGTGATTTCCGATACAATAATACGTGCGCTATAGCTATCGTCCGGCCATCATAATCATCATATTACGAGTACACTGTACAACTGATGTCTGATACAATATTATACACTCCTGGTACCAGCATCCGTGTTTTATGCCGTAAGAGTTACTTTCAAGACAAAAATTGTTGCTATAAAAAATGTGTTTGGCTGTGATTGGAATGCAATCTACTGGATTATGAGATCTACATCATATTGTATTGCTTACAGCGAACTATTATAATAATATGGAAAAACAATACATAACATACAAACTACCTGTTATTCATATAATTTAAAATGGTTTATAGTAAAATCGAAAATCAATTTATAGTAATAATATTACAAGAATGAAACTATTTTAGTATTTTTACACCATTCGGTCAAAACGTAATAATATTTTAATCAATTATGTTTCTTTTATTGTTTTTTTGTTTTTAATAATTACTAATTTAGGTACTTGTATTAACTTTATTTAAATACTTGGATATTTGGGGGGTCCGTAAGTGATAATCCGGAAAGTATAATTAAGTATAATGTCCGGACCGTATAATTCTGAAACGTAAGTATTTAGTATTATACGGATATTGTTAAAAGTATATTAATTATCATAATATAATAATAGTTATATACTGGTTTGAATGCTTTGATACATTATTAATCGTACAAATCAGTAAATCCAGTACAGTTCCATTGTTTTCCATTAAATGTTGTGTCTTGTCTATTTTCTTGTTTTCAAGATACATTTCAGATGATAATTTATGTACTACACTTGTCTACACTTGTCATCAAATATTTTTCAATATTTATAAAAAAAAATTTAAAACTGATGGATTACCTGTCCTTTTTACACTTACCAGTACCGTAAAAGGCTTACGTCTGTGGTCAACTTTTGTTTTAGTAGCCTATTCTAAGGCGTTTTATTTGATTTATTGATGCTTTCCAATAACAACGTTTAAAATCAATTTTTAGTACCAGGAATTCATAAGCCATATCTCGCTGATAGCGGGACTGCACATCACATAATAATTAATATCCAATGAAATGAACCTATAATTTATTTATAAAATAATAAACTAGAATATAATACACTGTTATAAGTACTAAAAACATGAATAATAAAAGATAAGGAAAACAATTTAGCTCAGCCCAAGGGCGCCCATATGGGGGGGGCAAGGGAGGGACATGTCCCCCCCTGGAAAATGCCGAAAATCTTGGAAAATTGTTCATTGTGATTAGAATCTATTTTTTTATATATTGATATAAATTATGTAGTGCATGAAGAATTTATTGGATTTAGTGAAATACATATTTTAAATGCAGAAGTATATCAAAAAGTATATTAGAATCACAGAAAAATATGGTTTAAATATGTTGAAACTTGTTGGCCTAGTTTTGATGGTTGTTCACCATGAGTGGTAAAGTAAATGGTGTACAGACATTATACGAAAAATATATCCAACTGTTTGTTATTTT
>NC_042494.1:82036656-82065706 GCF_005508785.2 Acyrthosiphon pisum
ATTTTAATAAAATTTTTGAGGAAATCTCTAAAGCTGCAAATAGCTTAGATTTTATACTTAAAATACCTCGAAGACAAACCATCAGAGTCAACGATCAAATCATAATTGTTCATCAAATGATTCTATCGAAGATTATTACAGAGTATCTATATTTATACCATATTTAGACTCAATTATTAGCTCGTTAAATAATAGATTTAATGAAATGAGACTCCATTTAAATTATGTTGGTTGCTTCCAAATGAAATGGCTAAACTACAAAAAAATGAATATATTAACATACTTCAAGATATTAAAAATCATTTTAAAATACCTAATATAAAAGTTAACGGTTTAATTTGGTATGATTATTGTAAATAATCACAATCATTTATAAACGATACAATGGTAGATTATACAAAATTGTTAAAGGAGTGTGAATTTTTTCCTGCCGTCAAGAAAGGTATTATAATATATTTTACATTGCCACCTACGAAATGCACTGTAGAACGATCATTTAGTACATTACGAAGAGTAAAGACATGGACAAAATCTACAATGAGTGAAGATAGACTTGATGGATTATGTATGATAAGTGTACATAGGGAAAAAATTGAAGATAAAAAGAATGAATATATAGAACAAATAATAAATATATTTGGTGTTAAAAAAAGAAATTTACAATTTTTATTTGAAATAATGTTTTAATAAATTTAATATAATTAATGTTTTATGACGTGTTGAATCTATATTATTAATTAAATAGAAATTCAATAAAATACTTTTATGGTTAATTGGTTAAAAATTTGTTTTATAAATGGATTGATAAATTAAAATTTTGTCCCCCCTTAAGAATTGTCCTATGGGCGCCCTTGGCTCAGCCGCCACAATATTGAAAAACGTCCCGAGAAGAACCACATGATTAAACTATCACTGGTAACGACTGAATGTTTTTGTAGCCTGCAGTATATAGTTAGTATGAATCAATTATATTATTTAACATTTTTGAGACTGATATCCAATAACTGATCGTGAGACATGACCTATTTGATATTTCATATATTTTAGGTGGTGCAATTATGGATTTATGCTTATAACATATGGTACCATACATAACAATATAATATAATTTTACATTATGTTATGCCGTCATTCATTCATTCATTGCTGTGGATATCATCCTATAAAACACAGATATTGCTTATTTAAATAATAAATGTATAATAAATTGAATAATTTATAATAGGTATCATTTAATTGGCGTTCATCGCAGTATCGTGCACTTCAATAACTATTGAAATATAACTGCATTGATCAGGGGTGGCTCCAGAGACATGACTCAAAAGTCATAATTTTCTGGAAATTTTGATGATCTTTTTTTTTTTTTTGTTATTTTGTTTTTAACAGAATAAAATTCTTTAGAAATACAGCTTGGGGGGTGCAGCCCCTAGCCCCCCTGTAGTCACCCCTGGCATTGATGGCATCAACCAAATAACGCTTCTTTTTAAAACACATATTTCAAAACTTATAAAACTTACAAAATATAATCATAGGCAAATATATTATGATAAAAAAATATTTTTTTAAATTGTAAATATTAGAATAAGCTAATTTATAAGTATATTTTAATTTTATTGAAATCACAATAACAAACGAAATATTATATTGTATTTTGGTAATTTAAATTTATGTTGGTCCAACATAATTTTACTCAAATTATTATCTTGAAACATTACTGAACTATATAATTGTTAAAATGTTAACATTTTTACTACCTACCTAAAACACCTATGTATTAAATAATACATTTATAAGAAATGTAAATTATTTGACTTAGGCTTGAACTAACTTTAAAGTTTAACATCATCACAATATTTTACAGTACCTTGGGTACCCCTTATTATTTATTTAATTCATAAATATATTTTTTTTTAATAGCAGTATACCTAAAATAAATATTAATTTATTATTATTCATTTATTTCGAAGTATTTAATGGCACCTAATAAGACAAAATGAACAATTGTATATTATAATTTAATATATAAATAAATTATGGAAGATAGAAGTACTTGTAAGTATATGGATAAATATAATATAAATCATATGAGTTCTTAAATATTTTCAGTGCTTTGTACTTATACTAAATTGCAAAAATTATTTATAATATTATGTATTACGTCATATCATAGTGATTTAGGTATAAATAACTATACATAATACTGCAACTTACTTATTACTTATTAGTAATTTATAAACATATTATTTTCAAACAACTCTTAATAATATGCCTCGACATAATATAATTGAACGAGAATATATAATATAATACGTAGTTTAAAAATGAATATAATAATATTATACTTTTTAGCTAATTATATAGCACATTAAATTATTACAGTCGTTAGTCGTTACACTCATTACATATAGTTATAGTACCTACCTACCTACCTACCTACCTACCTACCTACTATAAAATATTATATTTAGAATACCTGTTGGCTGTTGGTTGAAAATTCTTTAAACTATTCACAGAGTACTAGCTAAGTACAAGATAGAGTGCTTTGTATTATAATATTATACAACACACATACAAATATACAGTTGATTTTTTACCAAAAATAATAGTTTGAAAAAATATTTGCAAATATTTATATACTTTCATAATATTTTTATCCAAATCTATACAACAGAGGTCAACACGTCATAACAATTAGTTATATGGGCGGGACCCGTTTCACCCAAAAATGACCCTCCCCGTTTCGCCAAAATTTTGTTTCTTTATGATTCCCGTTTCACCCAGAGTAGTTTAGACTAATTTAAAATTAAGTTGGCAATGATTATAATATTTTAGTATTTGAGTATCATTTAGCGTTATCTAGAAAACACCACTAGGCGATACTGTTTGTTTTCCAAAAATGTTTGTTTTTCACAAAAGAAATAAATTTAACAAATTTAAAATTGAGCCTACAATATTTATAAAAATGTATTATTAAAAAATCAATTTATCAACATTATAAATATATAAACATAATAAAATCGATTTTAATCGTTCAAAATATATTATCAATACCTATACTTTATTTTTAAAATTATTACACATTCTCTTGTCTAGTTGTCTGTAGATCGCGTAATTAGCACCATTTCTTCTTGGCGTTCGCTAAAATATAATATTTGACTGAACTATTTCCAACTTAATTTTAAATTGGTCTAAACTATACTCTGGGTGAAACGGGAATCATATAGAAACAAAATTTGGGCGAAACGAGTACCCGGGCAAAAAGGGGACGGTCATTTTTGGACGAAACGGGCTACGCTCGTTATATATGTTACCCATACCTATCCAAATTCCAAACGTAATTAATAATATTATAAAATTTTATTTTATTTTTAATCTGATAGAATCTTTGATAGATCTGAGAAGGTATCATTGTATCAATACTTAATTATACGCGTAGACCTCCCTCACTAATTATTTGACATGTTGACAATTTATTTATTAATATTTGTATATAATGTTGATTATTATATTTATAGGGAAGCAAGTATATACCTATATGGCTATATAATATATTATAATATAGGAAAATCCTTAATATACTGCCACTGGTGTGAGATTGAAAGAATTCGGACGAAAGACGTTAACGAACCTAACTAAATGTTGGTACCTAGTTCGATAGAATATTGTTTTCGTGTTTTCCACGATTATACATACTAAATTGTGGGTATATATTTTCTCGAAATATTACTCGATAATGGTGATGATAAATTGACAACCAATCGGCCATTGCAGAAGCAGACTTTTGCTACTCGACAATGTTCCAACAATCATATTATACTATACTTAATGTGACTACTGACTTGAATATATGTAAACGTAGTTCATCTAGACCCCCTCCATAAACGTAAATTGATCTTCAAGATATAAATATATGTATTATGTACAAAAAATTTAGATAAGACGTAGGTACATTTTTTCACAATAAAAATTTAAGGATAACCTATATGACTGTACACACTACTTTATACACACTACTATAGCTGTATAACTCGACTTCGCTGAACTTATTTAAAATACGGTGCTATATATATGTACCTACCTACCTATTTTGGTTTTACTGTACCTCAGTGCGCGGGGAAATCGGCGTCGGCGTACCTCGCTCTGTGAAGTAATTTGGCCGAGATGAGCAATCTGCCTGTGGCAGTAACACTTGGTATATCTTTGAACGTGGTAAAAACTATATACTCTCCACACTTTCCTGATATCTCAAAGAACTCTGATGTCTAACATTTTCGTCAAAATCAGTCGACAGGGGCGCAGTGCACAGACTGTGCAGGCGGACTGAGAGTATATCAGCCCAGGTGGAGATGAAATATACCGGCCCAAAAGTATTATAATAATAACAAAATCTTTATTGTCATAAGCATAAAATATATTATGATGCTGTCGCGCTAACCCCCCCCCCCCCTCCTAACCAAAAAACATGGAAGTTTCCCAATTTTTTCTAACTTGAATATAGTAACCACACCTAAATAGTAATATTAGTAATATTTTTAGCCATGTTACGCTTTTGTTTAATATAAAATTAATGATAAGTCCTTGTGTGGACAAATAGTAAAATAAATTAATCATTACTTTAATATGAGGGAGATAAATCAATGTAGGTAGGTGAAAAAAAATGTCAAAAATTTATTATTAATGATCAATTATCAATTTCATAAAACTTAACATCAAATAGTTTCAGTTTAGGATAACATTTTATACATTAAACTGTATAAACAAAAAGCTGTTTTTAAGATACCTACTCTACAACAAGGCTAACTAGTATATCCATTTGTGCACATTTGTGTGTATGTGCAGTGGTGTCGGAGAAGGGGGGGGAAGGGAAAAATTAACCCCTCAGTTATAATCCAAGGGAGGACAAAAGTATACTTTTGCCCTCCCCCTACTACATTAAAGGGTATACAACCGTAAATTACTTTTAATTTATACGTTTACGTATTGAAAATTGGTCTCATTTTCATCATTTTCATGATATTATATCATTGAATTCAAATTTAATACAATCCATTATACAATGACCCACTTGTAATCTACTGTACAGCAGAGCGACATCCACTTACCTGCTTTTTTTGTATTTAATTTATTTATATTTATATATTGTTACATTAATTGAACATTACTTCAGGTATTAAGTAAATATGTTTTATGTTTTGTTCAATGTATAAATGTATAAATATAATGTATTTATATTTATATTATACTATAATTATATCAATACATTTATATAATTCTTATAATATACTACCTATATCAACATTAAAATAATAAAATATTAAGAAAGGTTTTCTGTTATAAATCACAAATACATATATAATAGTTGTTAGGTGTTGTATGTTTTGCCCCTCTCGGAAAAATAGGAAAAACAGGCGTCAGACAGTCAATTTACCATAATATCACAAATTTATAATTTAAATTTAGAGCCCCTAAATTGACCGGCCCAGGTGGACTTCTCCGCCTTTCCGCCCTGGCCAGTCCACCCCTGTCAGTCGAGTAGTTTTTGAGTGTCTATCTACTGTATAAGCTACAAAGTACAAACATGCATTCATTTATGACATACAAATGTCTCTTTTATTTTATAGTAATCAAAGGGGAAACCTTATAAATAAGCAATAAAATATTCGAATTTCGTTAGACAAAATGAAATTCCTATGAAAGTCACCCTATAGCAACCTATGTATGGGATGAAAAACGAAGCTATAAACACTGCCAAGTCTCAAGAAATATATGTGTACAATATGTAAATAATGTTTGGTGTCAATCTCAGGTTCATTAGTTTCTGAGATTACCGGATACAAACAAACGCACTATCATTTTTATTTATATAAAGGTTACTGGTTAGTAATAAGTATATATAGAATAACCTTTATATATATATATACACACATATAATATATATATATATAATATATATATATATATATATGTAACTTATATAATATACCTACTATCAAGTAATACAATATGCCCGATGACAACGTGATTATCGAAGTACCTATATATAATATTACTATAACTGAATAACCCGGTGTTGCCCGGGAAATTGTGATTAATTAACTAATTTTTGGTGTAATTCACTCTACATAGGTATGGAATAATTATGTGAATAATTTTAATTGTTAATTTCTCCACTAAAATGCAACATTTTTGAAAATCCTTTCTTATTGCACGGTGAAAATATGAGAAGAACCTCTATTCCGAATATCAAGTTCGTACGTTATGTAGTTTTTGAGTTACAGCGATGAGTGAGTCAGTGGTATTTGGATCTTATATGTATAGATAAGCGAGGACATATCTGGTGAATAACTGTCGGCTGGTGCCATGAAACAAGTGGAGGGACGAAGATCACGGCGACGAGAAGTGTAAGAAACACTGTGGTAGTTATCTTTTTTTTTTAATCTCGAATCCCTTTGATTAAAACTCCGCTGAGGCCCCATATAAAAATTTCACGCACCCCTTCCCTTCCATTGCATTACAAACAATGCAAAGTTTCCAGCGGCGAGGTGACGCGTCTACTGTACGGTAGCGAGGTGGTGGTTATTATACCCTTACACGGAGTCCAAACCCTGTGGGAAACGGGTGGTGGTAAGTATATACGCGCGCTAGCTGCCGCTGTTGCCTGTTATTAAAAGATTTAAGAACTCATTAAGAAGTTTTAATGAATCGTTATGATGCCGGGCCATATTCTTCACCGAGTGTCGTTAACGGATTTCTCTGCGGAAACCCGGTGATTATTGTTCGGTGTGATTGCAACGAGCCGCCACCGATGTTTTTTTTTGTCGGGTGGAGGGGGGGACAGCGCGCGCCCAGAAAACTTTTGCTCCACAAGTGCCACCATCGCGATCGTGTCAAGTGTGGGCCACGTGTCTCCATGTTTGTGTCGACGGTTTTTCGCTGATTACTGCACCAACGTGATGCAAGGTTATCCATTTAAGTATCTAAACGTCACTCATTATTTCGTAAAATTTTAAAATTTTTTGAAAATATTATTTTTACATAATCTGATGTCATTGCAAAATAATATATATATGAAAACATTATATTTTTACAGCTATTAAGTAAAACTACTTTACGCTTTTCGTGTCATTGAATGACAACATAAATTTTAATTTCATTAATTCCTAAGCAGACTATTTTTCGAATAACTACTTTTTTCGATACATAAAAGTCGAACTTTAAACGAGTACATGCTGCAGAGAAGTAGTTATAATTAGTTATAACTTTATAAACATTTTTTATAAATGTAATATTATAATATAATAGTTTTGATGAACGAAGTAGTGGACCAACATTTTGTGGGATGCCTACTGTACCTATATGTATTTTTTACCTATACTCAGCGTCAATATCCATTACAGTGACTTATACTCAATGAAGAGATACACTAGACTACTGTACAGAAGAGCAGTTACCTACTTGCGTACTTTTTAATTTTATAATTTGTTAAGTACAATTCTATTTCAGATGATAGGAAAAAACTGTAGTGTATTTTAATAAATATTATCTATATAGCTGCAGTTGCAGTTGTATAGTAAATAGCTATAGCATAATATAGTCTATAATATAGTTGATCGATACGCACGTTTCATATAAAACATAAACAATTAATTACAAAATATGTAATACCTATAATATTTTATTGCACACGATATAGATGACGTATATCGGAATGACATGCAAATTAAAAAATTTTTCATACCTATTGGCTATTATAATATTATAAGTTGTAAATATTATATTTAATATTATGAAATTGTCATCTGTTGTTATTATTACTGTACACAATTCGGTGACGACCTTCGAAAATCAATTCGCGACCTATACTCGCGCGGTGTCCTCGAGAAAAACTCAGAAATGTGATTTGTTTACCGAACGTAAGTAAAAAAATATACATAATAATATATTGTATTCGTGCATATAAATTAAATATATATATATATATATTTCGACTTAAGAGAACGTGTCAAATACTCGAATATCATCGGTACATGCAGACAATTAATTCCACAATATTGACAATAAACTCGTTCGGTGAAATTTCTCGTATTTTATAATTTTCGTTAACTGTCAACATACCTTATACCAAATAATAATACTGTCGTAAAATTTAAAATATGTAACCCTACCGCATATCCACGCGTGCAGTAAAAACACGGTTGTCGTGTATGTGGTTTATCCTATATCAATAAATTGAATTTTAATTCAAAACACATTGAAAGCTTAGCGAATTGTCGCTATATATAAAAACAACTAACGACTAACTTAATGAAATTTGTTTCGAAGAAACGTTATGCAAAGAACATCACTGCCGAAAACTGTACGAAATGTTGACTTTCGAGTAGGTTAATCGTAAATGTTATATTATATAGCCATTTAAATTAAGTGTGTCAAATAACAAATTTATATAATATAGGTAATACTACATAATATGTGAATAATTGCGCGATTGCTATTGCGGGTTTTTTTAAGAGTTTTTTTTTTAAAGTGGTTAACATAATAAACCTTAAAAATCTCATTAAACCAACAATAAAATTATGTGGGAACATTTCCAAACATATAGTATATGAATATTACATCTTCACGATCGTCTACAACAGCCATTTGATTTGCTGTCGCATTTTGTCACGCCATTGTTTTATACGTATGTACAGCGTGAAAACGAAATACATTGCTTTAAAACAATATTATTATAATTCAGTCATAACAGTGTAACATAAGTACCTGCTATTTATCGGCATAACTACAAACGTCATAGGTATTTTGAGCTGGGATCCCAAAGTAAAGGGTTCGTCCAGTCGTCCAGAGCTATCGTTAAATATTTTAGAAAATTCGTTTCAAAACAAAATTCAATTTATATAATATATTAATATGATTAATGAATAATGATGTACGCTCGCCCGCTGTTTATGCTTACATTATAATACCTATAGCTAAACCAGTGGCGGTCAAACGGGGGGGGGATAGATCCCCCCCCATGAACTTTTTTCAATATTTATAACAATTTATAATTAAGTATATTCTATAATGCATTAAATTTTGTTCTATTTTTTTTCTAAAAACAAATTATCAAATATTGTATATTTTGACAGATTGTCGGAATATGCTTATACGTGTTTATATGACATGACTATATTATTATCTAGACTCATATCTAGGAACTAGGATATTAAATATTAATATTTAGTTGTTTACACAATATATAATATGGGCATTATCCCACTCGTTCATCGAAGAATTCTCGATAACAACTAAACTCTACACTGACTACACTTTCCCGGAACATTGGCCCATACGGGCCGATAGTGCGATCGGTAGGTAAATCTTACAATATTACGTATTTTTTTTTTTTTATACCAACAGCCCCAAGTTATTAGTTGTTTGAAAACTTGAAATGTCGATTGCTTATTATTTGTCATAATTCATAAGATTTAGTTATCACCGTGAATCGTCATTACTCTTTCGTACTCGTGTTTTCTACTGTAGGTCCGCGTAGTTCTATTAATTACTATTATACGGTCGGTGTCTTTTTGAAATATTGTCTATATTGTCTATTTTACATTTTCACAATTTATTACTATGTCTATAAATGGAAAATTACTAGCTATTTTGATGCAAGTTGCTCTACTTCTAAACGCTCGGCGGATGAAAAAATAAGTAAGGTCACTAATATCGTTACAGAAAATCAAGTTGTGACTTAGCGGTAATATTTTTTCTATGGCTGTTAATTGTGCAGTTAATCAGGGGCCCTGATTGTTTTCGGTGTAGTAGGATATTTTCCCCCCGATATATTTTTGATGTGGACATTTTTCCCCAATTTTTTTTTTAAAGTTTAAATTTAATAATACAATATTATTTAATAAGAAATTATTTTTTTTTTTAATTTAAAACATTATATAAACATTTTTTTTTTCATAAATATAATAGGTTATAAATCTATTTGTTCGGTCCACTGAACTACTTCAAAAATAAAAATTAGCATATATTTTATATTTTAAGCATTAAAAATTAATAAATTAATGGTCGGGGGAATGTCCGTGATTCAGTGTGTATAAGTACCTAAGTTATAAATAAAGTTTGTATTTACCATAATTTTATAAATTGATATTAGACATAACCATAAATTATATTTTTAATGATAAAATAATGCATAATATGTTAAACAATCAGCCGTATCCCCCCCCTCACCATGACAAAATCATTTGACCGCCACTGAGCTAAACATTCATTAAATATAATCAGTGTTGAGCATTATCTAGATAAATAATAAATTATCTTTTATCTTATCTACATAATAAATAATTGATTATCTGATGAATTATCTTAGATGAATAATTGTGTTATCTAACCCAATTCATCTAGATAAATAAATTATGGGTACATATTTTTTTTTTTTTGAACCACGAAAATTAAGGTATGGTATATTTTTATTTTGAAAAATAAACCATTGAATTTAAAATAATAATAATAATTTTCCGTAATTTATTATTTAAGTAATTTCTAATAATTTTATACTGCCCGATACGGTTAATTATACCTGTATACCGTATACGGACATACCGTCGTAATAGGTTGTGACTTGTGCAGACAATACAGTAATACACACACACACATTCAGACACAACTTCACAACAAAGATATTATTTTTATTGGCTCACATAAACTATTAATATTATCCGTTCAGTTCTTAATATTAAACATAAATATATGAATATGGCTTTATTGATTTCCCGAAATTGTTTATTGTATAATATTAATATTATATTAATAGGTCCCATACTATATTATATACTACTGTATAGACATATTATTAGAGAGTTTTTGCACAACGCCGGTAAAAATAACGTTCGGTTAAATTATACGGTAGTCGGTAATGTATTAACGTTATAGTTGCAACTTTAATTTTTGCATTACCGGATATATAATATTTCGTTAAAATATTTTGTCAAATTGTAAATTGTTACCATAACAAATATTAACCATTGACATATAAACAGGTTTATGACTGTAACCTTTTTGATATCAACATTTTAGATTCATAAAAAGCGGGATACCAAAAACCGGTGATTGATAAAGAAAACAGCTGTAATAACCAGCGTAAACTTTGACCAGTCACAGACTAGATAATATAACCGATTGATGAGATATAACCGATAATAACCAGCAATAAGGTGCCCGTTAAAATAATTAAAATAACCGATTACGATAATTAAATAACCGTACCGATATTTGGTGCGCTTGCGCAAAGGCTTGTTTTGGTAAATAAAGTTAACGGGTTCATACGTTATTTTTAACCAGCGCGCGTTATGCAAAAATTCTCTAATATAGCAAGCTATATACCGTATACATCTACACGGTGTTAACGTAGTAATTTTGATTTGATGATAATTATTTATAAATAAATAATAATACCCATTCCACTAAAGCAGTAATACATTGATATCAATATTTTTCATAATATGAATATAATGTTTTATTTGAAATAGTAGGTACTATTTTATGGTTATGGTACAGGTTACAGATACAGATCCCTACATGGTTATTATTATGATTTACATTGTTTATAGATTTATAACTTATCAAATAAGAAGATCAGTATAATCCATATCATATAATCTATAATCTATAATCAGTAAACCAAACTTCAAAAATAATAATCAGAGTATAGTATAATTTTTAGACATAAATAAAAATAAATTATGAATTTATCTAAAACAATAAAATGTAATCTTAAAAATGTAATGAGACATTAGGTATATTCTAAATATTAATTAATAATAAATTGTAATTAAAATAACAAGTGTATTTATTAAAAATAAAATTGAAATTTTATCTTTTTTTTTGTCTAGATAAATGTTGTATATCTTTTATCTTAATCTAGATAATTATCTTTTATCTTTATCTAGATAAATATTTTGTTATCTTTGCTCAACACTGAATATAATATGTGAAACTCGTTGCGGAACGAGACTTTTACACCAAAGTGAAAATTCACTTTGACTTTACAAATTTACCGAGGTATACCGTATGTATATGAGTGAATAACACATATTACACTTATATTATTACACATATAATTGTAGGTACAAGGTACTTAACAATATAATAAATTCTAAACAACGTCAATAAGGTTAATTTTATAGAATTGTATTAAGAATAACTGTCTAATGTACAATATTGTTTAAGCCTACAGGCTATACAACTTACAAGGAATTATAATAATAAAATAGTTATCACACATTCACACATATAATTGATGTGACCATTAGCTGATGTATGTCTTATGCATTGATGTCTTCGGCTAATGATTCTCTGAAAGCAGCCAATAAATCAGGCAAAGGGCGTTTTGTCTGGGTGTAAAAAACGATTGCAAGCAAACAAACAGATGATGTCACGACGACGACGGTTGGAGAAACTAAACGGCACAACGGACGTGTAGAAAGACGCTGACAAAGTGGCAACGGGCTCGTTTTCACAAGAATGACTGACCGACGACGGAAATTATTACGATTACCGCCCGCTCGGCGCTCACAAGTACATCAAATAATAATATATAGGTACAATGTGGTCATCGAATTTATACCACAGTCGCGGTGCCAGGCTTTATATACCACAGTCGTGGTGCCAGAGTTTTCCGTTTACTAAATTACCAAACTTGAAACTATTATAGATTATAATGAAAAACATTCTAACCGCTTTTCCTGTCACCGTTCGCGAGTTCATTCAGTGCGATGGAATTCCAGAGAAACGAGTCTTGTACAGTTGTACAGTAAGTTTTACATAAACCTCCGTAATAATGGAGATTTGCGAGCATCATTGCTGCATACGGTCCGACGTAACGCTCGTTTCTTGAGGATTATACAAGCCAAGGGTGGATGTCAAGGTAAGACGCACATAGCACAATACAACCTATATAATATATAGGTTGTATTGTAATATAGTATTATAATATTATATAGTATATATTATTATGTGACTATAGGTCTATACACAAATATTATATCTATTATTCACAAGATCCTTGTACTAGAACGCCTCTATAAGATCATTATTTAGAATTAATTGTACTAGTATAATAATATAATACATAGATTATTGGATAAAAAACAAATCAAATGTTATAAAATATTAAAATAGGTAGGTATACCTACATCAAAATGTAATAAACAAATAGTCTCCTTTCGTACCTATAGTTATAGGGAGGGGGGCTAGAATTGTATCAGCAGCACAGACCCTGATAATGTATATTTTAAACTAAAATATGATTAAAAAACTGGGGGCTCAGCCCCCTCCAAGCCTCCCCCTCTAATTGCGCCTATGATCGTGCTTAACTATACTAAAAATATAACAATAAAGAATATTTAATCACATTTAGAACCTCATATTTATACCTACATGCATTTAGAATAAAAACAAATCGTAACCTATAATCACACGACATGTTATATTTTTTTATTATGATTTGGCCCGGATGGCCATTGGCCAGTCAATACATTTATGTGCGGCTTCTTAATATTTTTTATTCAATCTGCACCGCGTGTACGCTAGTACAATACCCAACTACCTAGTAAATGTTATTGATAACATTGTTTGCAATTCCATACTACGTTGGTTAAAAAAACACACCTATTATAATACGGTATAACTGGTATTATACGTGTAGGTACTTTAACGTCGGATAATATCCCTCCCCACACCCCTTTCTAGCTAATTCATGGCTACATAAATGCACGAATACAACACGAACGCGAACGGTTTTCAACAAATTCGACGAGACGACCGTGTGTCTTATCATGTCGACCGAAATAAAATATAGCCATCATTTGTGTGCGTGTGCGTGTGTAAATATATATAACCCCCTACCCCGAATACACTTCGTTAACCACGAAAAGTCATCCACGAGAAAAAAAATACTCTTCCGAAAGACTGACTGTGATACATTGGTAGCATGTTTCGTAGTCCATCTCAAAGTTGCTTCAAATGCGGTCTCTATTATATAGCCTGTATATAATAGTACATAATATTATGTACATGCGTACAGCCATTAGTCTGTTATACTATAATAGTATAATGCATTATGCAAATATTATTATAGAGTACTATTATAGTAGGTATATATCTCTGTAGATGTACCTTCTAGTTTCTACACACATCCAGGAAAATTTTTTTAAACGTGAAATACTGATTTTGTTAATCGATTTTGATTTTTTTTTATATATTATGAAGTCTGCTTGTATTATGCAATTTTATATACTATATAGGAACCTAAAAAATAAAAACTATATATCTTACACTCTACTATGGGGATTTTCTAGATCATTTTCAAAAAGTTACGGTGGAGGCTTTTGGCTTTTCGAAATAATTGATCATTTTTTTTTAAGTAACTTTTTTAGCTTTTGAAATCTGAATATTGCATATTATAATTTATTATATGAAATATAAAATAATGTTGGTGGCTGTTTAAAAAAGTTAAACATTAAAATAAAAAAAACATTTTAATAAATAGGTAGTTATATATTTGATTTTGTTTCGTCAAAAATATAGTTGCAACTGTAAAGTAGGTGTTTAAAATTAAAAATTAATTTGTTTTTGTAAATAAGTACGTAAAAAAATAACTAAAAATATACATTGTAATTTGTAAGTACACATTATAGGTATAATATATTATGATACACACGCTTGAAATATAACTATTTTACTACTAAATTAATTTACAAGTTATAACACGTATTTTACTTAGGGCCAGTTGCACCGTCTCTGATTAAAGTTAACAGGAGTTTAATCGGCCGAATTTGCCCGGTTAAATATCTGTTATCAGCTGATTAAGCTTAATCGAAGTTTAACCGTAGACGGTACAACTGGCCTTTAGAAACCGAATGTTTCGTTTAACTATTTTATTTTGTCCAATAATAAAAATGTATGTAGGCACCCAATTTATTAAATATGTGTATCTTAAGGTGACAATCGGGTATACGCACAATAGTAATTGCCTGGCCGTGTCGGCATGTCGGACCAAACTTAAGACATAATACAATCGCTATACACTGACGAGGAGCCAAGACCAAGGTTTTTGATTTCAATAGTTTGCCTGTAACTAATATACGATCAAGTGTATACAATAATGCATTGTATATATTTAATAATACTTAATATACTATATTATACACCTATATAAATACGATTTATATGTGTAATATATTATACTAATAAGTAATATTATAATATATAAGTAGGTAGGTAGGTAATCACTAATCGGATCAATGATATTATAATCTACGTGGACCGAAGCAAACATGTAATAATATTGTATTGCATAATCAACTTTGTTATTATTATTTTTCGTCAAAACTCACGGCACTTAGCTAAAATTAATGTGTGTGTCACTCCGCACTATACGTGAGTAGGTAGGTATATTATAATGTATGGAATATCTTAAAACGTATACCAAATATTACCAACGAGCGTACTGCTATTGTTTGTAAAAAAAATATACGTAGGTACCTACGGTTGAGAGAATAATATTATTCATAACTCATGTTTTCGCCAGAAAAATAATATCAGCTATACTTGCCTCGTGTTGTATATATTATGTTATTATAATATAGATAGATAATAGGTAACAATATACCTATATATTGAGGTATACGCTATTATAGCCATCTCGAAAGTAGGCCAATCGTTCCATTCATAAAGCCGCTTAAACACTTGCACCAAGTACCGCTGATAAACTGTACTTTTTTAGTGTTGTTGTTGCAATATGAGTGCTTCTTTTTACAGTGAAAAGTAATATTTAATACCATACATGCATAATATTATTATTATAATATTAGCCTAGAAAATGAAATCATATTGCAGGTGTATTAGTGTATTTAATTTTAAATTGGCGTCTGAAAAAAGTTCCTGATTTTTTTCAGTTATGGTGCACTACCTACCTATATACCTGGTGTCTACATTGATTACAAGTTATTACTACCTAATTGATTTTTCTAAAATATGTCAACACGACAAATTGGAAGGTGTTACATTTTTATTTGTTATAGAATAACCTGTGTTCTTAATATACTTTATTTTTACTTCTTGACCCTGTGGCCTGTTGTAACCTACCTATATTACCTATAATACGCTGTACTTACAAGGTCGCATTGTTTTTATCATTAAGTACCAAACTTGCAACTAAAACAAAACATTTGGGAATAGACAATCGTTTTCATTTTAAATGTATGATCGAATGAATTGTAAACAAAGGACGGGTTCTTACCAATTTAAAATATTATATTCTCGTCTCAAATAATATTAAAAAAATAAAAGTTCAAAATTATCCAATTCAAAAAAATTTAAATAACTCTTTAGTCGCTTAGGTGTAGAAAGCCTGCGGCAGAGAATATAGCTGTAACCTGTAAGTATGGTGTACAAAGTACGTCGTCGTCAGTATATTATAGTGTAATATTTAAGTATTTATTATAGAGTAGGTACCTATACCTATAGGTATTTACATTTCTTGCGGCGCGGCAGAGGCATTTCAGTAATAATTTTTAATATTTTAATTAATTATAATAGGTATTTTATAATACCAAATAACAGTTACACAATTTGTAATGTTTAGATGTTGATTTTCTGATATTATTTATATTTATAGTAGCTAGTAGGTAAGTAGATAGGAACCGACTAAAGTAGGTATAACATCGAATACGGAGAACCACTGTTTAACAGTGTTGGCGCCGCCTCTGTTCTAAGTAGATTATTATCTGGCAACGACTGAACGACTGCATAATAATACGATAGGTAGGTAGGTACCTAATAATATATTCTATACTCTGTCTAAGTAAGTTTAAAATATTATGAAAACCTAAAGACTTCGAACCATACTATTGAATTCTCAGTTCAGAGTGAACCGACTTTTGTCGTGTTTATGACCCAATTTTTTTTCGTAATACCTAAAACAGTTTTAAATCTTAATGATTCACTGAAGCCCATAGGTGGAAAATAGATACAATAATATTATTAGAGGGCTAAAAAATCAGGGCATCTTGTACCGGAATTAACTAGTGGTTAGTATTATTTTGTAGCTGATTATTTGTTTAATAATAACAATTTTAGGACTAGGGGTTAAACAATAAAAATTTAAAAAAAATATCTAATAAAAATAACTATAAAAAAGCAGGTAAGTGGATGTCGCTCTGCTGTACAGTAGATTACAAGTGGGTAATTGTATATTGGTTGTATTAGACTTGAATCCAATGATATAATATCATTGTATAAGAAAAACGATTCTGAGCGGAGACGGTTTGTCAGTCTAGATATTTTATATTTTGTTATTATTTATTTTATCGTGTAAGTTGAATTAATATTAAAATATTATAATTTTTTATTCGTTTCTATGATGATAAACAAAGCGTTGGAAATTAAAATCCCATTTTTAGCGTTTTTTCGTAATTTTCCGGTGTTTTTTTCCGTGGCATTAAATAACTGTTTAGAAAATCGAAAAATGACCTCTCTAAAGTACCATCTTGATCCAATTTGTAAAAGATAAGGTATTATATGTTGAAATCGAAACACTCCTTCTGGAAGAAATTTTGTATACAGGATATAAAAATAAAAATAAAATAAACACCATTGTAAAAACAATAGCTTCCTCGCTCCGCTCAGAATCTAAAATTATGTTTTTTCTGAACTACTTAATACCCGTATTAACCAATATTAACACGAATAATAACGGCTATTAACATCTAAACGTTTGTTTAAATTTTTTATTCCGGTGTTTGAACACCCCAAATACAAGTACCTATACAACACCCAAAACCCAAAACACGAATAAATATGATTCGGGTGCTAAGCCCTACTTAAAATACCCTAATACAATAAATATATTGTTTATCGTTAGTCGTTTCACTCTGAGAAATTATTACAATTAAACAATAGATAATATTACAAAATTCAATTTTTTTGGTATTCAAAACTACGAAAATAAAATTGGGAAATTATTTTTTCCTTCAAAATTCATAAGATATTTGATTTAAAAATGTGTTTCAGCAAATTTGTAGTCATTGACTAGTGCTTTTAAAAGTTGCCGCAACGATCGATCGGCACGTGTGCCCCATAATATTATGTGCATGATCATGTTGTTATGTATTTGAGTATTTCCAGCCTACAGAGCGCACACCGTGTTTGTCCCGTATGGCTGTGTATAATAATACTATAGAAAACACTTATAAATTTAATTTAATATTTCGACGGAGTTAAAATGTACGGTCACCATCGATATACCAGCTAATACCCAGACAGTTTTCAAAATATATAAGTTTAAAAAAAATTATCGGTAGGAAAACAATATTATATTATATTGCACTAGAATCGGAACGATGAGAACGACTCTTCTAGCGACTTGCGGACATCAACGAGACGGCTATAATATAGTTGCAGCGCACGAGTATAATAATTTAATTCTCTAGTCAGACGTTTCTATTTAATCCTCTGAACGCGTAGTCTTATAATCGTATTTCTTCCAGGCGCGGACAACCGTAGAGGTACTATAGCCATGTTTTAGTGACGTCCTCCTCCCTTTTTTTTTCATTCCTTCGCTCGAACCGGTAATGCAATTTCCGAGACGTCGGAACTATGTTGACACTCAGTTTTAATAATACATATTATAAATTACAATATTATGCACATGGATGACGGATTATGGATTGTAAGACAACACTTGCTGTTTTTTTTTTATATAATAAACATGTCAAAACGGTTTATTTCAATTCTAAAACTTCAAAAACGATGCCAATATGTAAAATAGGTACAAAATGCGTTTAAACACCGAAATATCATATTATTATGATTGTATTATATTATATAAAAAAAGAAAAAAGCACAAATAAATAAACAACATCAAAGTTAATAGTAGAAATATTAAATAATAAACGAAAACTACATAGCAAAAAAAATATTACACGTATTTATAGGAATCGTAAAAATATATAAATATTATGTAAAGAATGTAGTTTTTCAGTCGAGGAATTTCTCATTGAGTCTTGTATTTTATCGTGTTGGCCATGTTTAAATTAAACTTTAATACAGGTAATATAGTTATTTAATATAAAAAAAAAAAATACGTAAAGAAATCGATTTTCCCGTTAAATTTATATTGTTTGGAAAAAACACCATTGAGCTCATACAATACAAAATATAAAGATTAGGAACTCAAAACAAGAGATCGGGTGTAGTTTCTTCACTCCAGGGCACATATGTGTCCATCACTGACATGTCTTCTTCGTTTTTATCGACCGCGCGTTTTACGGGTTTCATATTACTTCTGCTCACACCGTATTCACCGAGGAATGCTTCTTCATTTGGTCCCAATTTACTTGGAATGTAATTGCCAAATTTACCTGAAACAACAAAATTATGATTTAACGTTTAACAAAAAATATTTCTCCAAAACTAAATTTAGATACAAAAATATAATTCGATTCTGTTTATACAGTAATAATCTTTTGTTACAAATTTACAATAAATAAAATCGAAAATGCACACTCATTAAAAAATCGAAGTATTTTATGTTATTGTGATTTTATTAATTTCCGATTAATTTATATTTTTTTTAAACCTTCTCGGAATATTTTTAATCAAGCCAGTGTATGCGCATGTTAACATAATAATATATATGTATACATTGCAAGTATGTAAAATATAAAACTGGGTTTCGAAAAGTTTGTTTGAAAGGAATGTCTATATGAAATTAATACGCGGTGTCCTTATTGATATGCTAAATACCTATAATTATTTTAGTTCGATTCAAGTGCAAAGGAATAAATAAGCGGTCATCATGACGGATGAATTATACACGCATAGTAATGTGGTAAATAAATATATATATATTTATGTGTATATAATGAGAATAGTTGAAAACTATAATATGCAAACGGGATATTTCAAGATGTATAATTTCAATGTTGAACCTTGACCATCAGTGAAAGTATTCGTGACCTACTTTATGCAGATTGCAGACCATATCGATGATAACAATACGTAAATAAATATTCTGACAAAATATGATACATTTAAGTGGTTTATAGTTTTTTAAGGAACATAATAATAAGATCATGTATATGAACTATTGTTTTTATTCCAGTCTGCGAGAAAAAAATCTAATGGTATTCCAGACGATAAATATTGTGTACATTACTTTTTGGCGACATGGTTGTAGAATCGTCGTTTTTTGTAGAATCCTCTTCAACTAACATTGATGCTTCAGATGGATATTCGTGCGTCGTTTCGAGTACGTCAGAGAATTTTATGTGAAGGTCCTAGAAAATAAATGGTATTGCTAATGTATAACACAACAAAAGTCTGTCACGTACTCGATATCGCATTAAAAATTAAAACAGTAATTATTTGCAGATTCAATTGCGTATGACCTTAAACTAGGTTTACTTAGTCTCCAACAGTTAATGCTTAATAGAACACAGTGCCGTTATAAGTTGTTATTACAGCACAATGACCCACGGTTTATGACCTTCAGATACTATATTCTCATACAACGAAGTATTTGCTACCACTAAAAATTTTAATTTTGTATCGCGAATTTTAAACTGTTTGTAGATTGGTTATTTTTTTTATCGGACTACATTTTTTCGCTAATGATTGACCTAAAACCGGTATGGCAACCTAAAATATCCATGCAGTATATGCAATAAACTATAGTACTATAAGTATAATACACCTTATAATCTCACTCGAAAGTACAAAGAAAACATAATTACTTATTCAATTTCCCATTAAAATATCACGGTTGGTACCTCGGCAAACGCGGTGAATAACAATCTAATTTTAATAAAGTTAATAGAAGAATAATAATCTGAATCATCAATAAATTAAAAAGTACCATGTTTAATGGTACATTTTGTACACTTAATAACAATATCTAAATCAATAAAATCAATCATATTGTAATATATTATATATCTTATCCAGGCAATTTTCCTAAACCTATAAAGATTAATCTGAATACAGTATACATAATTTAGTATTAACTACAATTTTAGTAAACACTATAAAATATTAGCTAATTTGTTATTTTGCGAAAAAAAGTATAGAATTCTTGTAGTCATTCTGACATTAGGATGCACGGAATATTTTTTAGGATAGGCTTTTCAATCAATATTTTCATCAAATATTTTAATAAAAGTTTTTTGATGGATTCAGTTTTTCTTTTTACCACATGTTATTCTTTTTATAAATTAGATATTATTTATTTAAAGTATAATACTTGTTTACTGAGAAAATATCCCATTAAATTGTCTATTTATAGAAACTTACCTGGACATTAAGTAAAATCTTAACAAAGTTATAACATTCAAAACATTTATATTTAACTAAGATAATACTGAAGTAATGACTACAAAAAAATCTTTGAAACAGGAAATATTGTATGGGCATCGTGTTGCCCAGTGGCTAATACTTCAGCATTCAAGTGTCATTGTGCAAAAGAATGCGTACATATTGTATTTATAAAATAAATAATAATGCCCGAGGCTATTTCTATAAAGAACCAGCTCATTGACCTATGATGAATGTCTTCAAGCAATAATAATAATAAAAAACTTGTTTAATCTACTCTTTATTCTTACTTATTCAATTATTTTCAAACAGAAAAATCAGATAAAGATAAGTTGCAATTAAAACTAACATAACTACTGTTTGAAATTTAGTGTCAAAACTTTATAATGTTTGCAAATTATTTCTTACTAGGTATATATTATTATGTTTAATATTACTTTATGATTTAGATTTTAAACTAAATTTTTTTTTTTTATTATTTTATATGTAACTATGACAAATTAAATACTTAATAAAATATTTATTTCTATGATTTTTTGTCATTTCAATTATAGAAATCTGATACATTGTAAAAAAGCTTTCAGAAATTGTAGAATATAATCCCAAAAAAATTCCTTTCTAATATATTCCTTTGAATATAATATACAAAACAAAATAGTTGAGTAAATTATAAACTAATATAGTAATATCTGAGCCATTATATTTCAAATTTCCACCGTCGTTGAGTAAATCATTTTAATGATAGATCAAGTATATTTTAATCAGTTTTTAATTTTACAAGCAGTGCTAAAAACTTAACATAAACTTAATATAACTATTAATTTAATTCATAATTTTATATCCAAAACCATAAACATAATAAAAGTCACTATTAAATTGATAAAAAATAGAAGAGTTCAAATAAATACTTAATAAATAATAAGGATAAGAATAATGAGTGAATTATGAGATATCAAATGTAATTATAATATTATAAAAATATGAAATGCATATGGTTACTTAATAATAATAGTAGGTATACATATTATGTAAGACAACATTTTGAAGGCAATAAAACTTACTTTTTTTGGAGTTGGTGAATTTTCTTTTCGAAGGTTTGAACGGCCAATTATAATATTATCACCAACAAAAGTAACATAATTATCATTATTTACATTGTCAATATCATCAGTACTTGATTCTTCACAGTGAGCGTCCAACATGATACAGCCATCTTTAACTCCCTAAAATTATATAAATTAATAACATAAAAATAATAAGTCAATGAAATTTATATATTACATAGGAATTGTCTCTTCTTTGCACTGGACCTTCACTGTCAATATAGTTTGGGACTCCTTTTCTGTTGACGAAATTAAAAACTACACTGTTTTCATGATTATCCCAACGTTTTTTATCCCATAAGCCACTTATTATTTTTTCCCCATTGGTATTATTGGTACTATTGGTATTATTGATATTGTTGGTACTATTATTACTATTATTTATAAATTTTTTTTCTATTTCTTTATCAGACAATTGAGCATTTGTAGTTTCTTCAGGCTGTAAAGTAGTTCTGGTTGTTGGTCTGATAACACATATCTGCTTGGTTTGTATTGATATTGGTTTATTATCAATAGCTGTTGCAGTAATGGCAGCTTTAATAGTAACCCTGTGTCGTTGTGATCCACCATCGTCAGACGACATAGATGATTCATCTTGGCTAGAACTAACCTCATCATTGATCAATGGTTTGGAACGATCAAAACCCAACGACTCCTTCTTTTTTAATCTATAAAAAGATTACCTAATTAGATATACTTAATGATTTTTAATAACAGTATATATTAATTTTAAAAGTAATATTTTAACAACATTCAGGTACCTAGATAATAAATTAAATTGTCTAATAATATCATAATGAATACATAACTTATACCTAATCATTGAACAATTTGAATAGGCAATAAGCAAGGTAATAAGGCCATCAAAGGTAAACATAATATAGGTAGATACTTAATATTAAATTCAAATCAACCTTTTATTAACATTGTTGTTACCTATATTATTTATTAAGAAATACTTAGGTAATAGGTACCTATTTATTAAGAGCATTTGGTTTGAAACTATTTAAATTTGTTCTATGTTTTAAGATCTCCACGAGTACCTACCTATAAAATGTAATATGTTATAACTGTCATAACATATTGAAAATACCCACATACTAAATCATTTGGAAAGTAGCTAATATTAAAAAAATTAATTACTAAACTATAAATATGAATATAGGTAAATTTTATTTACTGTACAATCATTGTTTGACAAATAAATACATAACAAATCATGAGGCAATTGTACATAATAAAATACCTAACTAATAAATAGTGAGTGGGGAAAAATGAGATTGATGAACTATATAGGTAGCATCTATTATCAAAAATATAATGTTGTTTTATAAGTGATATCTGTAGATAACTAAACAAATACATACATAACAAATTTTTAAATTATAGATATTAATAATTATCAAATAGGTACGACAATGTAACATTTAAGTAAAATAGACTGGTATGTAAGTAATTAAATCATAAAGTAGACAATTATAAAAAAATAAATCTCATTCAAACTGTAGGTTTTAAAGGTATATAGCCACCAGCCGCACCAGGTACCTAGTTTAAACTGTATTTGAAGTAATTAGGAGAATTTAATGAGCTCATAATAACTGTTAACGGAAGTAATAATATTATGATATAATTTTGATCTTATTTGCTATTTATTTAACGTTAAGTAAGTTTGAACGAGTGATCACCAAACTCATAGAACTCAAATTAAATTAATAGGAACCTATTGACGTTATGAATGAATAAATGTTTTATTCATACCTATTACTATCTAGAATAGGTGTCCATTATAATTTCTTACTAATTGTCTTGTAATTATTATGAGATAGGAATTTAAAATAGTTATGAATTACTTCGGTAAATTTCAAATGTGGGTGAGTCTGTACTTATCCACACCTTATTAAATGTGCATATTATTACCTGTTTGGATATTTAATCGGTGGGGACATTTTCTTCAATGGCGCTTTGTTCATTCTAGCCGGACGTGATTTTTCTGGGCTCATCATTGGCTTAGGCAGTATTGCAGGCTTTATCTTGATGGGTTTCAGTTCGGTCTGTGTTTTGGTTTCAAATATTTTTTTATACGTTTTGACGACATCAGGTGGCGGCAAATCACCATTTGTTGTTTTCGGCTGTTGTTCATCCATGTAGCCATTGGTGTTGCCCGAATGGGGATCGGACAAAGTCTCCATGGAACGGGCACGTTTCATGGTCTCGCTCTTTACGGATGCTGCCATACTGACAACGTCCGGCTGCGAGTAGAGTTTGGGTTTGTCGATGAGCCGCTTGTCGTCAACGATGTTGTCCATGCTTGTGGACCGGCGCAACGACGGTCTGGGTTTTTGTTCGCGCACCGTCATGCTCATGTACTTGGACTTGAGTTTGTTCACGATGCCCGGCCCGTACTTGAACTCTTCGCTGGAATCCGAATGGTAGTCCAGGCCATTGGTGATCTCGGTGATGATCTGCGGTTTGGTTTTGAATTTTGATCGACAGCGGTTGATCTGTGGATTTTTCTTGAAATTGGTCATGATAGCGGTGGCCTCGCACTTGAACAGCCTCATGCTGGTTGGACACACGGCGGTGCCGACTACGACTGTGGACTGCTGCTGATGCGACGGCTGCGGCATCGGTATCTGGGCGGCGGCGGCGGCGTTCGGCTGCTGGAGAAAGTGTTGAGTGGTGGGGGGGGACCAGGTCCATTGAACTGGTTTTACCTGTAGTTGTTGTTCGTTATTGCCGCCGCCGCCACCGCCACCGCACTTTGATTGACTGTTTCTCGTCCGTCTCCTATTGATCAGCTCCAACTTCCACGGCGGTACGTTGGGGTCCACGCACGTATCCATCCCGTAGGCTTTTACGCGAAAAAACCGCCGAAAAGTTCGTTCATCGACGGCGATGGCGGCGGACAACGCGCGCACGCACACACACTAACTTATCGATCCCGCCGGAGCGGACGGCTACGATTTATTGCTACGATGATAATAATAATGTGTAATATTATACCTACAGATCGATCGGCGAACGGAAATCCGATACGGGCCAATCTGTCTGCCTACCTTCCTGCCTAGTGCAGTAACGTCTATCTAATACGTCCTACACTATTACCTACTGAACTACACGTCCTAGTTTACGCACGCCCGTAAAAATAAATAACAATAACAATCGTTATCACAAAATGTCTTATGGTCGGGGGGTGTGGGAAAAACTGAACCCGTGAGCCACCGGCAGCAGCTATTATACTCGCTGCGACCGCTTTTAACGACGATAATGAGTGATATTAACGTCTTTTAGTGCCGCGCGTTTGTCGTCGTCGTCGTCGTCGGTCCTAGTCGTGGCTGCAGCTGCTGCGGTTGCGCCGTCCGCGTTCATAATATTATTATTAATATCGTATAATTGTTGTCGTTATCGTCGTCACTGGCCGTTTTGTCGTACGGTTGACGTTATCGTAACGGTTTATAATAGATTAATAATAATATAGGTAATTATTATTAATCGACGGACTCGCGAACAAAATATCGAAAAACGGTCGATCAGAAAGCGGAAAAGTAAAACTGATTTTGGTCAGTTTCGACTGTTAAGCGGACACGGAGTAAATAATAATAGTAATATCACAAATTCACAGGGTCGTCGTGAAAAGGGGAAAAAAACGGAAACAGCGAGTCGGCGGCGGCGGCGGCGGCGGGCGGGCGTAGAAAATATCGCTATTGAATGCACTTCCAACAGCCGCGGGCGATATTTACGATCTGAATCGCGTCCGAAACGCGTTGCGCGCGCGCGTATATTGGCAACCACGCGCGAGTACGCCGCCGCCCGCCGCCAGCCCACCCACCCGTCGGGCCGTTACCCCCCTTTGGCGTCGGCGGCAGGCCGCCTACCGTGTGTACTTGCGCCGCCGACTACAACACACCTACCGCTACCGCTCGTCCGCCGCCGCTTGTCGTTGACGCGTAACCGCGAGTACCGTTACGGCGTTACGCACTTACATCACACTCGCCTGCAACGAGTACACGATGGGTATGATTATAATAATAACAATATTATTAGGATGATGATATTGTTATGGGTTTTGTTATGGGTATTATTCATGAATAGCTAGGTATAGGTAGGTTATAGCCGTTATAGGTATACTCTATACCAACTATATGATCTAAGCTTAATACAAACAAATAATAATCGTAACTGTGTACTAAGCGTAACTACGAACAATAGTAAATAAATAAATATCAAAAATTGTAATTATGTACATACTGATCACTATGAACGGACGGACATTACGGGGATATTTAATCCACTATAAGATGTTCTAAACTTATGTTTAGAAACCTAAAATGTGAGAATAACCTGTAATCGCGTGTGACGTGATTTAAAATTTCATAATCAGTTTTCTTTATAATGTTATAAATTATAATATACGACTATGTATTTCTTAAGTCCGAAGGTCGAACTACACATTTAAATAATTGTGTAGGTACAAGTTGTCAATAAATACCAAAGCAAAATTATTATGAAGAAGTCAGGATTAGTAAATATTTGTTTATTTATGTATTTAATTTACAAATAAAAAGTAAATACAACATTTTATATGTTTTACGGTAACTATATTATTATAATAAATAATAATGGTCAGAACTCAGATTCCTATGAATCCTATAAAATATATATTTTATTGTATACCTATGTACCTGCTGAATTTGTGAGACTATTATAGTATTTAAATATAGGGACGCGGTACTTACTATAAAGTTATAAAACAGATACTGGTGCAATGCTGAAGGGGTTAATGCATTTTTTTTTTATAAAATTACATATTATATAGTTGCATCAACTGTGTAAATCAAATGCAAGCCCGACCGAAAAAGGATATGTAGGTATATTGACTATTGTTTATTGTGCTGCGGTCAGTGCAATCATGTGGCTATAACATTTACCTACATGGTTACATATAAATACATAATTTACTTGTTCTGAAATAGGTAGGTGTCAGGCGATCAAAAAAATAATATATACGAGACGCAAATTGGGTGAGCCTACAAACATCTAAACAACAATAATCATTTTAGGAACATTTTTGAACCTCTCTGGTAGTTAGTATTGAAATTAATTAATCTAAATGCCAAAGCTATAACAACAACTGAACAACTGTGTCTGTGTGCTACCGCCTGACAAATAACTCAATAACTTTGTTCTTAGATTGTTTTCCCAATAATATTTGGCTTAAAAATAATCATGTTACTCTTATAATATAATACCTAATAATTTATTGTTCGTATACATATTGTTTTCTCCAGTGTTAAATAAAACAAAACTATATAAATATTGGTTCCAGAACTAAATTATATAATATTATTTGCGAATTGTATAGAATATTAGAATAATAATATTATGTTGTATGTTTTTTCTAAAAATAATTGCAATTTTATTTTTCCATTACGCTTGCTGCTTGCGAATAATATTCGTTTGACTCGTCAATAAAATAAATCCAAAACGTTGACGACACTGATTTGTTCGATTTTTCTATCTCTCCCCCTCCCCCCCCCTAAATCACCTCGCGGTCCACAATCGTGTTGCCGCTACCAGACCATATTATTACGGTCTATACCAGCTTTATAATAGATGTTTAACAAACAATAGCTGATTTGCCGGTATGTGCATTGTGTATTTGTGTGGCAGTGTTGTACGATGACGCGTATCTGACGTTGACGGACTCTGTCACATATCGTACTATAGCCACGCACGTCTACGATACAATATTTAATAATAACACACTAATAGTATAATAATAATAACATAATATCATATTGTTTTCAGGGGCCCGTTTTCATGTTTTTCATGGGAAGCTCGTGAAAGGACGTATGACCGGTATGGGTTTCCGAATATCACTGCTGCATCTGCGGAGTATCTTAAATGAGTAATAATGAGCAATGACCATAATGACACTTAAATACATAATAACGATAGGTATTATATAATATTATATTTTCTTTAACTTAACCACTACCGAGTTTTTTATTAGGGCCGTGTCCCGTGGTAGATCCAAGGGCGGAGGTAATTGGGTAAATGCCCCTCCTGCAGTGGCTCGAAGTTATTATGTAGAATCGTAGTAAATGTATTTCATTTTTTTTTGGTATTGAATAAATTTTAATAGCCTCCCCCCCTCCACTTTTCATCAATTTTTGGATCCACCACTGTACCTGCAGGTTACCTACAGGTTATTATATATTATTAAGAGAGTGCGTTTATCACGATCACGATATAATTTTCGAAAAACATACAACAAAAAATAATTGATTTTGATTTGAAAATCAATCTTTCAATAATTATTAAATTTGAAATTTTTCAATTAAAACGAGTCTTGACGTATTATTTCTTATTATATATTATGCTAGTTTTGTATACATTTTGCTTTCAATCGAGTTTGAAACAATCTGCAATCATTTATCATATAATATTATTTAGACATGCAACAGTACAATCATAATTGATTATTATCAACCAAGTATTTCCCTGTAGTGGACAAATTAATCCTAATTTTTTCATAAATGCATTTTTCTTGGGAAGTGTTAATATTTGTGTGTCATAAT
>NC_042494.1:82065756-82073335 GCF_005508785.2 Acyrthosiphon pisum
GTCGGGCCGTTACCCCCCTTTGGCGTCGGCGGCAGGCCGCCTACCGTGTGTACTTGCGCCGCCGACTACAACACACCTACCGCTACCGCTCGTCCGCCGCCGCTTGTCGTTGACGCGTAACCGCGAGTACCGTTACGGCGTTACGCACTTACATCACACTCGCCTGCAACGAGTACACGATGGGTATGATTATAATAATAACAATATTATTAGGAGGATGATATTGTTATGGGTTTTGTTATGGTTATTATTCATGAATAGCTAGGTAGGTTATAGCCGTTATAGGTATACTCTATACCAACAATAAATAGGTATACCTAGAGAGCCTATAAATATATCTTATATAGGCTCTCTAGGTATACCGTATCGCGGTGTACTTATAATAATATATTGCGATGTCTACAGGACGCCCGATGGTTTTGTAGTTACAGGCATGCGCACGGATGGTGTTTTCGCTGCACCTGATAATATATTTTATTTTGGATTCAGTTGGCTGGTGAATATAATATATTTTTATTTAAAGGCTTCTGGCGAAAAAATGTTGAATAAAATAAAAATATGTTAATGGTTGATCAAATGAAAATTTCGACCCCTGGTGACTGGTATACGATATACCTATATTATATTAATATTAAACGAAATTGTACTCTTTGTTATAATTTATTGGGATATACCAAATTTTTATCTTGCTAGTCTTTTACGGGTCTTAGCCTGCAATCCTGCATAATAAAGGAAATATCAAATAGTTGAAACTATTAACGTTCTTTAGGTAAAAATGTGTGCTGCACCAGACACAAAATCTTAGGTACGCATCCCTATGATGGTATTGTAGGTCTATTGAATGGATCGTTTCATGGTTGTTGGATTTTATATCTAAAATTTTAACTGAAACAACTATAACGCGCTTAAATGTGTATCACTAATAAGTTATGCTGTATTTAGTTGCTACTAATTTGGCTGGTCTCCGATCTCTGTACACCATAGGGGAGGGGGAATTTAAAATTAAGTCGGATATACCATATACGACATGGTAGTATGGTAGTACCATTGGCAGATAACGCATTATTATGTATTTATGTATTTATGTTTAATAGCCAATAGGTAATATACAGACTATTATAATAATACGATTATATTATTAAGCAGTTATTTAAGAAAACAATGGGTTAATTATTAAACAAGTGAGGAAAGCTGATTCTACGAGCGTGCTAAATTCCCAGTTATAAACGTATTATAAATGTATAAGATAAAGCAATAAACTACAATTATTGCAAATACAATATTTAAGAAGAATTTGGTAACCTTAATATTTTAGCTAGTATGAATCTATATTAAATACTTATACGATAAGTATTATCTTCATAATATTAACCACAATCATAATTAAATATCTTAATACCTTAGATCATATACAATGGATGGAGTCATAGCATATTACGCATATAAAGTGAGTTGAAGCCAACATAACTATGGGAACTATAGGACCTGTGACATCTGCGGTTGCGCGACTGTTAATCTTAACTGCGCGTCTGCAGCACTTTGCGCCAAACATTAATGATAAGAGACCAAGCGCATGCGCATATCACTGAGGTCCTACAGTTATGTTAGCTTCATAAATTGTTCGTATGACTCTATCCATTGTATATGATCTAAGCTTAATACAAACAAATAATAATCGTAACTGTGTACTAAGCGTAACTACGAATAATAGTAAATAAATAAATATCAAAAATTGTAATTATGTACATACTGATCACTATGAACGGACGGACATTACGGGGATATATAATCCACTATAAGATGTTTTAAACTTATGTTTAGAAACCTAAAATGTGAGAATAACCTGTAATCGCGTGTGACGTGATTTAAAATTTCATAATCAGTTTTCTTTATAATATTATAATATACGACTATGTATTTCTTAAGTCCGAAGGTCGAACTACACATTTAAATAATTGTGTAGGTACAAGTTGTCAATAAATACCAAAGCAAAATTATTATGAAGAAGTCAGGATTAGTAAATATTTGTTTATTTATGTATTTAATTTACAAATAAAAAGTAAATACAACATTTTATATGTTTTACGGTAACTATATTATTATAATAAATAATAATGGTCAGAACTCAGATTCCTATGAATCCTATAAAATATATATTTTATTGTATACCTATGTACCTACTGAATTTGTGAGACTATTATAGTATTTAAATATAGGGACGCGGTACTTACTATAAAGTTATAAAACAGATACTGGTGCAATGCTGAAAGGGTTAATGCATTTTTTTTTTATAAATTTACATATTATATAGTTGCATCAACTGTGTAAATCAAATACAAGCCCGACCGAAAAAGGATATGTAGGTATATTGACTATTGTTTATTGTGCTGCGGTCAGTGCAATCATGTGGCTATAACATTTACCTACATGGTTACATATAAATACATAATTTACTTGTTCTGAAATAGGTAGGTGTCAGGCGATCAAAAAAATAATATATACGAGACGCAAATTGGGTGAGCCTACAAACATCTAAACAACAATAATCATTTTAGGAACATTTTTGAACCTCTCTGGTAGTTAGTATTGAAATTAATTAATCTAAATGCCAAAGCTATAACAACAACTGAACAACTGTGTCTGTGTGCTACCGCCTGACAAATAACTCAATAACTTTGTTCTTAGATTGTTTTCCCAATAATATTTGGCTTAAAAATAATCATGTTACTCTTATAATATAATACCTAATAATTTATTGTTCGTATACATATTGTTTTCTCCAGTGTTAAATAAAACAGAACTATATAAATATTGGTTCCAGAACTAAATTATATAATATTATTTGCGAATTGTATAGAATATTAGAATAATAATATTATGTTGTATGTTTTTTCTAAAAATAATTGCAATTTTATTTTTCCATTACGCTTGCTGCTTGCGAATAATATTCGTTTGACTCGTCAATAAAATAAATCCAAAACGTTGACGACACTGATTTGTTCGATTTTTCTATCTCTCCCCCTCCCCCCCCTAAATCACCTCGCGGTCCACAATCGTGTTGCCGCTACCAGACCATATTATTACGGTCTATACCAGCTTTATAATAGATGTTTAACAAACAATAGCTGATTTGCCGGTATGTGCATTGTGTATTTGTGTGGCAGTGTTGTACGATGACGCGTATCTGACGTTGACGGACTCTGTCACATATCGTACTATAGCCACGCACGTCTACGATACAATATTTAATAATAACACACTAATAGTATAATAATAATAACATAATATCATATTGTTTTCAGGGGCCCGTTTTCATGTTTTTCATGGGAAGCTCGTGAAAGGACGTATGACCGGTATGGGTTTCCGAATATCACTGCTGCATCTGCGGAGTATCTTAAATGAGTAATAATGAGCAATGACCATAATGACACTTAAATACATAATAACGATAGGTATTATATAATATTATATTTTCTTTAACTTAACCACTACCGAGTTTTTTATTAGGGCCGTGTCCCGTGGTAGATCCAAGGGCGGAGGTAATTGGGTAAATGCCCCTCCTGCAGTGGCTCGAAGTTATTATGTAGAATCGTAGTAAATGTATTTAATTTTTTTTTGGTATTGAATAAATTTTAATAGCCTCCCCCCCTCCACTTTTCATCAATTTTTGGATCCACCACTGTACCTGCAGGTTACCTACAGGTTATTATATATTATTAAGAGAGTGCGTTTATCACGATCACGATATAATTTTCGAAAAACATACAACAAAAAATAATTGATTTTGATTTGAAAATCAATCTTTCAATAATTATTAAATTTGAAATTTTTCAATTAAAACGAGTCTTGACGTATTATTTCTTATTATATATGCTAGTTTTGTATACATTTTGCTTTCAATCGAGTTTGAAACAATCTGCAATCATTTATCATATAATATTATTTAGACATGCAACAGTACAATCATAATTGATTATTATCAACCAAGTATTTCCCTGTAGTGGACAAATTAATCCTAATTTTTTCATAAATGCATTTTTCTTGGGAAGTGTTAATATTTGTGTGTCATAATTTTGTTAAAAATGTATACCAAAAGTATACAGTCATGTGACACTGTTGACCGTTTTTCCCCGCAACCGCTAAATAACGGTATAATTACTACGATGACCAATCTTTAATAATTGTTTTCTAATAAAAAAAAAATGTAATATTGTGTCCTTATTATTGTGTTCGTCGTCCTATACTCCTCTGTATGATTGATCGCATTATTTTATTTGCTCGTTAAAATTCCATCTCTTTTTGTTCTATTTAATTCATTATTATATTTATTTATTTTTTAATGCTGCCTAGTCCCTATAGGTAGGTAGGTACATTCGTTATGGTGATATCGTTATCGACGAACCCCCTTTAGAACACTATAAGTTATAACAGTACATAATATAATGTAATATATATAATACTATAATAGTATATAACTATATAAGTATATTAGTATAGGTACATAAAACGTTTAGGCATTATATTATTAGTAATTTTAATGTTTTTTTATTTGTCGACACGATTACACGACGAATAAATTCCTCACGTCTAGGGTCTAGCGTCTATACTCTATTGTCATTGCACTGTGCGACGTATAGCCAACTATTATTTTTACTTATTTACTTTGCACGCACACAAAGTGTGTGTGTGTGTGTGTGTGTGTGTGTGTGTGTGTGTGTGTGTGTGTGTGTTTGTTATTAGAAAGACTTATAAGTATGGGTACTTAAAACAGTTCTAACAACCAGTCCGTTCCAGTCACGATAAAAGTATAGAGCGGTTGGAGGTAGGAGGGGTCTTTTAGATCCGCAGTGAGTCGCAAGTAAACAAAACACGTACATTTAGGTACTAATGCGCACTATAGGCACGTAAAATGGGCTCGAATTAAAAAATATCTCCTTCTAAATACCTACTTGGCGTTTTTGTAGCTTTATACTCGCACGACACACCACACATGCGCACGTGTCATACATGTTACATAATAATATACCATATATAATATATATATATTTGTTGCCTCGCTGGGCGATTACGCTAAACTGTATTGAGGTTGTTAATAATATAGTAATCGTTTTATTATAATATTATTATGTTAATATATTTTGTTTTATATTAGTATAAGACTAGTGAAGGGACGTGGCTAGGCAACTTCACCAACACCTTAGGCGCTCGGGATAGGCAACTTCACTCTCGTCACTACTATCTTCAGGAATGATGGTTGAGATGAGTCGCGACCGACACACAAGAATATCAACACATACAGAACGAATTAATGGGAAACAGTTTATAAGACACAGGACGGCGAGAGGACGGAACAAGCTGGTTTGACACAATACCAGCACAACTTATGAACTAACTTAATTACTAAGGCAGGCAACGTTGACACTTGTACCTGGATCCCGTGATGCTCTGGTCGACCTAGCGGCCTCTCACACACCACCCGGTGCTGGCGGACTTACGCGTCGTGCCGGAAGCTGATATGTCCGAGAATGCCCGATGATCACGTCCCATAAGTTGGCACACACAAGGTTGTGCACGAATACAAGTAGGTAGGTAGGTAATTGAAGTCAAAGAACTTACACGCTGTGTTTTTGACTGTAGATCGCTGATTGGGACGTTTTTATTAAATATTTAAATGACTCTGTTTGAGCCACCACCAGAATACACAGTACAGTATAATATATTATTTAACAATGACAAATGGCGCTATACTAATAGCAAACAAACAATTATAGTAATGAGCTCAACATTCGACGCATTGCGAACTTGAGCACATATTATATATAAGAAAATACACAATATAAAATATAAAAAAATTACGTGAATAACAAAACAAAAACTTGGAATGTGGAATAATAAAAATAATTGATACTGATGATAGAAATTGGATTGTGTATCGTGCCGGTCGTATTTTTTTTTTTTATCATCTCGGGATTCTGATACCGTGGAGTGTTGATGTTATCGTCGTATTGTTTATACGACAATAACCGTATCTACGTTCCGATGATATATGGTTACGTAATTGTAATCCCGCTCACTAACAATATTGTTATGTGGCATTGTGATCATGTATATATTTACTATGCATATATATATATATACTTATACACGACTATATACATAATATATGTAGTATATATAGTATATATTATAAACACACATGCATTTACAGCACAACAAATAAACGTCACACGTGATTGTCCATTTGGTCATAATACACTCGACGTTAGAATATTATAATAATAATAATAATATATTCCTTTAAAATCGTATATGCATTATGTTAATAAAGCCGCTGATTGCAGTGAGCGACAGTGAGCGCGGGCATTCGATTCGCTTACCACTCGCCTCGGTACAGGTTAGTTAAATAGTTTACAATGTTTGTATGCACAATGATGTTAAATCTGAAATCAATAATAATGGTAACGCATTATGTCTTTATAAACGACACAACTCATAAATCATAAATCATCTTGGAGAGAAATTATGGATAATATGTGTACCACATGTATGATGAAGTATTTAAGGGTACCCAAAATTACCATCGTCATGGATATTTAAATGGTTTATGAGCGTGCACATTTGAATCCAACATAACATAATATAAATACATAATGATAACAGATTAACTTCACTTGAGTAGTTTGAAATTATATAATTACCGAATCATAATACATGCAACAGTGCTGCAGGGCTTAATAATATATTTATCATCATCGAGTACCCGCAAAAAATAATGCCAATTTAAAAACATGAAACAAATTAAAATTTGTAATAATATGAATTACATTTTTTAATGAAAAACGTACGGCTATGTAAGAACTAAGAAGTCATAAAAAAGTTTAAATTATTGAGAAATTATGCCAGATTTTATATCAGATGCGTATACTATATAAATTATGATAAATAATAATACAACTCAAGTGGTATGTAAATATTCATTATATTATAATACATTGTATACTATTAAAATTTTATAACTGCTAACAATTTTAAAATTATATTCAATTTTAAAATGAAACTAGTTTTTAATTACAATTTTGTACATACAGCATTTTGCGTGAATTTAAGACAATGTAATTAACGATGCATACGTAATTTAGAATGTGTATATTTTAGTTTTTAAATCTGTTTGTATAAATTAAAGAGAAACTGCAAACAAAATGTAAAACATATTGCGATCTCTAACAAAGATAGTAATGACTAATGAAACTGGGGGTATTTTATTTTGGATCATCTATAGTATACAGACATATATTATAGTTGACTGTAGGTTGTTACATAATATTATATTATTATCTAATTAGTTCCAACCGGTTTTTGATAACTGAAGTGTTCTATCTGTAATCATATGTTAAAAATAATTTTAAGCTTAATTAGTCAGAATGCAATAATATTATTATCATACATATTATTGATTCATTAAAATTTAATAGTCATACAAAAGTTAAAAAGTGACGTCAAAACATTTTTAATACATTTAATATAGGCAGTGCCGCAATTAGCGGTGGTGCTGGGGGTGCACCGCACCCCCAAAGGGCCC
>NC_042494.1:82073435-82073778 GCF_005508785.2 Acyrthosiphon pisum
GATCAACATATTTAGGGGGGCCTTTTCAAACATATAGGATTTTAGATTTTAAACTAATATGAACTTTTAGTCCAATTTACAACACATGATGAAAATTGAAATTTTTCTATGCCTGCAACGCTCGTCCAACATCCAATATTATGTTATTATACTATTGATTATACTTATGAAGATAACATTTTATACAACATTTTATACTATACTTTTTTAACTATAACTTGGCCTCACAAATAAAACTTTATTGATATTCATAAAAAAAAAACTAAACAAATTGAAATTGAAATTGAAATTATCCGTTAACAGCTCAGAATGAGTTAAAATATTTTAAAAATTTTATCAAGTG
>NC_042494.1:82073828-82075143 GCF_005508785.2 Acyrthosiphon pisum
TCCGAAGCGGCAGCTTGGACAGCAAAGAAGTCATTTTCAAACATGGTACGTTCACTTTGCTGATCCGCGGAATCGTCGAACTCTTCAATTTCCGTTTGAACTGCATCAAATTCATCATATAATGCGTTCAATTTATCGCATCGAAGCTTCAACTCGGTGAAATTTCTTTTGTCATTTTTTAAGAATCCATTAAAAAATGTACCAAATCGAGTTAACTTCCCTTTAATCACTCCCCGTCTCCTTATTGCTTCCTTCAAATTCTCGTCCGAATTTTTTCCATTAGATGGCATATTAATATAACAACGATCTGAATAACCTAAATTTTGTCACGATGATATTCTGATATTACAATTGGTTAAAATAACCACGCTCTGCTACCAATGTTGCCTCGCTGGGCGATTACGCTAAACTGTATTGAGGTTGTTAATAATATAGTAATCGTTTTATTATAATATGATTATGTTAATATATTTTGTTTTATATTAGTATAAGACTAGTGAAGGGACGTGGCTAGGCAACTTCACCAACACCTTAGGCGCTCGGGATAGGCAACTTCACTCTCGTCACTACTATCTTCAGGAATGATGGTTGAGATGAGTCGCGACCGACACACAAGAATATCAACACATACAGAACGAATTAATGGGAAACAGTTTATAAGACACAGGACGGCGAGAGGACGGACCAAGCTGGTTTGACACAATACCAGCACAACTTATGAACTAACTTAATTACTAAGGCAGGCAACGTTGACACTTGTACTTGGATCCCGTGATGCTCTGGTCGACCTAGGCGGCCTCTCACACACCACCCGGTGCTGGCGGACTTACGCGTCGTGGCCGGAAGCTGATATGTCCGAGAATGCCCGATGATCACGTCCCATAAGTTGGCACACACAAGGTTGTGCACGAATACAAGTAGGTAGGTAGGTAATTGAAGTCAAAAAACTTACACGCTGTGTTTTTGACTGTAGATCGCTGATTGGGACGTTTTTATTAAATATTTAAATGACTCTGTTTGAGCCACCACCAGAATACACAGTACAGTATAATATATTATTTAACAATGACAAATGGCGCTATACTAATAGCAAACAAACAATTATAGTAATGAGCTCAACATTCGACGCATTGCGAACTGAGCACATATTATATATAAAAAAATACACAATATAAAATATAAAAAAATTACGTGAATAACAAAACAAAAACTTGGAATGTGGAATAATAAAAATAATTGATACTGATGATAGAAATTGGATTGTGTATCGTGCCGGTCGTATTTTTTTTTTTTATCATCTCGGGATTCTGATACC
>NC_042494.1:82075243-82079375 GCF_005508785.2 Acyrthosiphon pisum
ACATTTAATACAAGGTTCAAGTGCCATAGCCAGGAATTTTTTTGTAGTGGCTAGGGGGGGGGGGTTGAGCGCAGGTTGATGGTATATTCAGTGTTCGAAATGGCTAAGATAAGTGAAGGGATGCTTTACAATTCAGATTTCCTGATATCATCATAACATTCTTATACTCTTTATCTAACAAAAAGTAGAGGGATCCCATCCCTCCGTATCCCCGTAACTTCAAGCACTGGGTATATTTTTATTTAAACATAAAGTTAACTTAAAATTGAATCATTTTTATTTTTTATTGGCAAGTGTAGGTATCTATAATAATTATTAAGGGGGCTGCTGCAGGTTTTGCCAAAAATCAAAACTAATGTAGATTTGACCAATCTAAACATTAATTTTGTTTGTTATAATGTTTTTCAATATATTTAAATTCCGCATCACAAAATAAACCTTAAGGGGGCTGGAGAGGTCACTCTAAAAAAGTGACTTTTAGACCAATAAGCTAGACAAAACTGGAGGAATTTGATTTAACAGATTTTAATTTTTAAAACGGATTATGATTGATCAACAAGTTTACTAGGGAATTATTGAAGCGATTTTTAATATTCCAATTATTGTTAGTGTCATAATGAATAATATAAATATACAAAAATATCATATTTTTTCGATATTTTTATTCTTGGATATCACAGCTGAAAGTAAAAATATTCAAAATCGAATCGATCATTCCCTAGCTAACTTATTGATCAATCATAATCCGTTTTAAAAAATAAAATCTGTCAAATCAAATTATTCCATTTTTGTCTAGCTTATTGGTCTAAAAGTCACTTTTTTTTTCATCTGCCGCAGCCCCCTTAACATTCATATCAATATAAATATTTTTATGAATATTCATAATGTCTAAATTATTAAGTGTTGATTCACCTGTGGAGTAATACAAGTATGTTTTAATATCTACTTTTCAAACTAGAGAAGCTTTTGTCAACTAATGATGAAGACGATGTAGACATGACGTAGTTAATAGTTACTGGTAATAATGAAACTACTTTCAATAAAATACTTATACGAGTATTAAGAAAAAAGTCTTTAGATTATTGAGTAAATGAAAATAAGGAATTTTTTGAAATGGAGCTTTTTTAATATCTTAATTTTTGTTGCAAAAGCTCAATAATACATTTTTTAATATTTGTTCGTTGTTCATATACATCGGAATGACTCTATGGGGTCATTAAATATTCTTTATAAAAATGAATTGGGTTTTACATTATTAAAAATGAGTTGCTAATTTAAAGTGGTAGTATAAATTAGTTAGACTTTATATATTAGTTCGTGACGGCAAACAGTGTTTGATAAATTGATAGGTAGCTATTTATTTAATATTTTGGAAAATTGATTTGAAATACCCACTTAAGTTCTAATTTTAACAAAATGTATTATCAATTTAAACGAAAAACTATTGGCAATAAAACTTAACTCATAGTAGTTAGGTACCTACCTTTAAAAGTTAAATAACAATATTATATGATGAAATATCATTATGATATTAAAACCTAATGGCGTTAATGTTTTAAAAATAAAATAAAATATGAAGCAGGAATCACACTTATCTGATATCTATATAAATACAAATGAACGATTCTTTGTTTGTCCTGTATTGACTCAACAACTATACCGGACCGTTATCAATACAAGTTATATTCAGTGTGTTGCCATAGGCCATAAGATATACGGTATACGTTTACTACATAGGTAATTATTATTATACGCCGTAGCCATGTATACTCTCAAGTCTCAAGATATTTTTACAAAATCATGGGTAGACATGATACTATACAGTAGTACTTTGGTATTTGATGAATAATGGCTTAATATACTTCCAAAAAAAATATTGGGAACACCTCTGGTTATATCAGTAGATTCCTTGAGACTCTAAACCGGAGAGGTTTATTTCTTATATTTTCAACCACTGTATTACTGTAAGTTGCTATATTGGATGACTCACAGTTAGCACAAAGTTTTTGGCTCAAAAAAATCGAATATTTTTTTGTTTATTTAAACATAAATTGACGCACTGTAGTGGTTCAGTAACTATTGTAACATTACCACTATAACAGAAGTCGTGGTTGTACCAATACCTCATACTCATAATTCATAATACACAGTTAATATATTTCATATTTCGTTAAAAACAACGACGTTTTGTTTGAAACAAAATACAAAATACTCACAGAATAATAATTAAAATACAATTATAAATAGAGGTCTCGATTACACGTGTAGTGAACTACACGGGTACCCGTGTTTTTACGCAAGACGGGGTTAAGGCCCGTGTATACTCGTGTATTTAAATATCCGTGTATTTAAATACCCGTGAGCTAAAATACTCATATATTTGCAACTCAAATACAATTGTATTTCAGTACTTTGCAGTTTTGACTTAACGATTTCTCCACTTTCTGAACTCAATATGACAGAGCATATCATATTATATTGTGTTTTTTAAGCAAAACTTTTAGATATTCATAACATATTTAAATAATAGGTAGGTAAGTAATCGAGGGCTATACAATTTTTATTATTAATAAATAACCAATTATTTGAATATACATAACGTAACATAAAGTATTTTTGAATTCTGAATTTATATGCAATATACACGGGTATTATACATGGATATACACGGGTATTAATATAAATATATAATTATAATTATTTATTTTTCTGATTTTAATTAAATTTAATCAACAATATAGGCGTTACCAGCAAATATAAATAGCTAGTTATACAATAATTACTAGTTATAAGTTATAACCTATAGGCTACAGCCTATGTTGTCTGAATCTAAAAATTATAATTTATTTGATGAATAAGAAAGTGAATAGAATGTATGTAAAAACACGCTAAATATTTGAAGTATATACCTACAGAATTATAGAATAACGGATAATATACTGATATTATAGTATTATTATTTGTAAGTATATAACACTATAACAGCAATAATGTAGTATACAGTAGTTCGGCATTGAAAGCTTCAAAAGTAAAAATATATAATATTGATCATTTTCCGAGCAATTTTCCATTCTTAATGCAGTGAATTTCAAATCTGGAGATATTTTCCATATGGAAAAATAAGGAGCTACAATCAGATTTAGTTATTGAGCGAATGTTTCAACAAATTAGTATATTAAAGACATTTGTAAAATATTGCTGGTCACATCATTTATTAAGCCTGAAAGTTCATTTTTAACACTGGCGTGATTAAAAACGTATTTACTGTCAAAAATGTCTGCAGAAGAACAACTTTGCCAAAAACTTTAACCAAAAACAACTTACTACTTAGTTGAATCGAAGTAGGTAGGTAGGTAATCATATTGTTTTCCAAAAAGGTATCTAGAAGAACGCAGTTAGATGATTGGACCAAATTATAAAATTATTCTATAAAGTTATACACAATTATTGATACGATTTAACGTTTCTATCACATATTATGTAACTTGAATAAAAGTAATAAAGCAATATGCGCGTTTTCGCGGAGGTACTTACAGAGAGCAAACTGTTTTAACTTTCGTTTTGGTGAAAATTTGATGTCAAAACTGTTTACTATTTATCCAAATGTTTGCTCCTGTAGTCCTGTCACTAAACGACTGTTTCAACAGTTAAGTACTTCTGGTGCTCTCGATAGTACATTTTTGTTTAAGCGATGCACAAACTTCATAATATGCCGTATCCAAGGCTGGGCAAGTTAACGATTTTTTTTAACTCGTTAAGTTAAGTTATTTTAAAATAATTAAGTTAAGTTAAGTTAAAAGTTACTCGTATTTTTTTGCTTAACTCGTTAAGTTAAAAGTTAAATTTAAAAAAAAAGTAACTTAACTTAATGTTAAGTTAAAATTTGCTAATTTGCAAAAATAAAAATTCCAGACACATAATATGGTTTGTTAGATAGTTTTTCTGGTATATTTCTACTTTACGGGACACCTTTTTTTTTTTTGATATTTATTTAGTTAAGTACGCTGAAGACGATGGTGAAGTCAGAATTTGGGGCTCAGACTTAGTTTCGAAGTTATGACACTTCAAAGTTAGTATATAATACGTTTAATAACTTTATAAATATCGCGTCTCCAAGCGGGCCCAGTTGTGG
>NC_042494.1:82079910-82095251 GCF_005508785.2 Acyrthosiphon pisum
CAGCCTTTATGTTGAAACTATGAAGTAAAATACACTTTATTTATGTACCTAACAATTTATAAATTTGTAAACAGCAACTACCAGAAATCAAAACAATGCTTGAGATTCTTTAACATAATCACCCTTAAAATGTAAGTAAGTCGTTTTACTCTGAAAGAAATTTCAAATTAGTATAATATACAATTTATTGTAATATAATATTATATGCTATCTGATTATCATATTCAAAACCAATAGAACTGATAATATAATATATTTTTAGTACCTATTACTATTATTGAATATTGTAGGTATATCATGGGTATAAAATAGGTTTGACAATGGCCCGATGACGAGACTTATCTTCATAATAAAAAAAAAATGTTATGGTACATATTTTTCATTTATTGTGTTGATTAACTTTCCTCCCCAAATTAAACAAATTCTTGGTATACCAGTTCCTATAATACTGTACCTAGCAACAATATAATATTTAATTATCATCGTCTTTATTAATTTACAATGCCCTTATATAAAACGGCGCATGGTTATTACATATTGGTATCAACTGTAAGATTATAATATTAGTGAGTGTGTTATTTGACCTATATATCAGCCATAATAACAATCGTAATAGTAATGACATTTTCTGTTCTTGAAAGACAATATTAATATCATTGGCATATGACGTTATGATTTAATATCCCAGTTGCGTATACTATAACATTATTGATTATCTATAAATAATTAATATATAAGTATTTCCAAATCTCTAACCTACAGTACTACGAATCAATAGGTAATTATTTATTAGTCATAGACCAATAGGCAATAATTAATAATCGATAATGTAATATTATAGTTTATAATATAATCCTTTAATTGTGTCACTCAATATTAATTGTTCTATGATTTTTATCTACTTGTTTACACATTTTTTTTTTAACTTTACTTTTGAAACAGATAATCTGTAATTAGGTATTTTAAGAAGCATATTATGTACTTTGTTACTCGGACATACATCACACTGTCAGTGCAATAAGGCCATAACTAAAAAAATTGTAGTTTTAAAAAAAAACGAAAAAAGGTTTTTATTTAATTTATTAGTGAACTAAAATGTAGAAAATAAATTCTTATATCCTTTTACCTGGTATAGTGGCACTTTCGCCCGTTGTACTCAAATAAAAATTACCGTAAACTGGGTCGAATAGGAACATTTTATAGAGATGAATAGAAACAAATTTAGAAAAAATGTCTGTAAACAGCTCAAAATAAGTCAAAATATTTTTAAAATGTTATGGTGTATAGAAAATGCTAATATATACATTCAGTCAAAATTGCATGTATCTTAGAGTTACACCAAAAACTAAAATCGATTTGGCATTTTTATTTTATTTTTCACAGCGATTTTGAAAATTACTGGGAAATTTTTACTTTTGACCCCCCCAAAGTACCAACTAGATTCACTTTCCTATCAGAAAATATATTGTTGAAGAAAATCTAAGCACTTTTACTGTCCTAAAAGGTGATGACAGACGCAAAAAAAATTATAATTATATAATATTATATATTTAAACATTCATTATTGATACATACTATAATTATTATGATTCTAAATAACAAATTATATAAATTCACCGACATCAAAACTAACCTCAACATATCAGACAACCTGGAAAAAGCCCTTAGTCCACAATCAAGCAACATAAAACAAATAATTAACTATTTAAAATTAACGAAATTATATCACCTAATATAACCGAGATACTTTTCAAACATACCATTTATTATTATGTATCCATATATATATCTATCTTTGTATCTATCTATTGTTATTGCAATTTTCATATCTTATTACTAATTACATATCATTACTAATGTCTCACACTTTTGTTAAAAAATATTAATGTTTTATTGTTTTAATGCCAATAACCTATTTGTTGTTGCGGCTTAATAAAATAAAATAAAAAAAAAAAATTATATTTGTACATTTTAGATGCAATATATTTTTAAACTATGTATCTACATATATTATAGTTACTAATTTAGCAGATAAGTAGCTATAGATAAAGAAGTAAACTCGATGTTAATACATTTTAAACCGTTTATAATCATGCGTTTCAAAAATTTCGTAGAATTAAAACCTTCATCGTTATTTTGAAATATAAAAAAAGAAATCCCGGATATGCTTAGCAAACACACCAAACCGTTGATTAGACAACTACTATAATACTACAGCTGTAGTCAGACAAAACTACAATAATATAATATCTCAGGACATAATTATCAAAACAATGAAGTGTATAATATTATACATTATACATGAAAGGAGATTTTTAAAATAATACAATATATTACCATGCAAAATTACGTTAATTTAATATATTTTAATTAGATACAGAATAAATTAAAAGTATATGCTGTAAAAACTGTTATGTAATAGACTCTTGAACTAGAAACTATATTACAAGACGATAATTAATAAGCATCAAGTCGAAAACAATATACTTTATTATTAGCATTTAGTTATAGTTTACAAAAACCAGTATATAATACCGTATAGCACGTTTAGCATCACTTAAAGTGGTATGCAGCCACATAGAGCCTATTATGGTGTCAGATTATTTTTGTTAATATGGTGTTTTTGGTGAAAGCCACGGATAGGTACAACCACTGCTAATCAAATATAAATGGATAGTATGGAATATGGATGATAGTCCACTATTTTGCACAATGCTTGTATAATGTATATGCCTATAATATAACGTTATAGTAATAATCACTATTGCATTATATTATCATCCAGTTATTAGAGAACATTAGTTTTTATATACAGTAAGTCTAATAAATTGAGCCTCATAAGTGTATAGGACATAAAGTAGGATGAGTTCTTCGGTTATCTATACGTATTTCGGATACATTGTAAAATCATTACAACGCTATGATAAATTATTGTTTAAATATTTTTAAGTTGATAATTTTTTTTTTTTTTTGATTAAATGGCCATAAAGATTTCAGGACATTTAATGCGATTATTATTTACTAATCAATAATATAGTAGGTACACGTATTCGTGTCATATACCTATATTCGTGGTTATTATTTAAAACGATAATATTATAGAAATTTAAATAATCAGGCCTGTAGTATAAAAATACTTAAATACTACCTAGCACGAGTGTATAATACAGTAAAACTTCCGTTAACGGTCACCTCTATAGGACGGTTACTTCTATGTAACGGTCAATTTTTTTGATCCCATCGAGTGTATCCTAGTGTTATTCTACCACTGTAGGACGGGCACCTCTAAATAGGGGTCATTATTTACAATCCCTTCAGTGACCTTTTTATGGAAGTTCTACTGTAATATGTTAGGGTCATTACAATTTATAGTTTTATGTATTTTATATTATGGACCATGGTCCACTGGAATCAAATCGACTTGGTTGATCGATTTTTCTTGAGCGAGTCAACGGGATTCTTTCAATACGTTAATCTTAACGTGTATAATACCTACCTACCTATATCATTCTTTTTTTTAATCAATTCTTTTTTTTGGAACTTCACAACGAAATACTTAGACGTTTATATAATCTATATATTATATAAAAATAAGTGTACATTTTGAATACATTTTATAACTCAAGACCCGCCAAACCGATTTCGAAAAAAATGTCAGGGCATATTAAGATTGATATGTAGATAGTTTCTGTGAAGTTTGTACTCTGTGCAATAAGTGGTTCCGGAGTTATGGCCTCTTAAGTGCACACCTGGCGACATGGCCAAAAACAACAAGTTAAGTTGCAGATTAAAATAATACCTAATAGTGTATTGTATATTGCTTGCTATTGGTTACGGGCACCTTTGTACAAACTAGGGGTCCGCGATCTACCGCAGGTAGATTTCCTACCTGATAATATACTGCTGCGAATCAGAATTTTTCTTCCGGGCAACGGAAAAGTTAAGATTAATTTTAAACACCATACACTGAATATTAAATAACGAATTGTATAAAGTTTGAGTCATAAAGAGTTGGTACATTTAACGGGCAACAAAGTGCACGGGTTCAGCTTTTAATATATAAGAAAGTAATTAAGTAGATGTCGCTCTGCTGTACAGTAGGTTACAACACTTACAAGTGGGTTAATGTATAATGGATTGTATTAAACTTAAATTCAATGATATAATATCATTGTATAAGAAAAACGATTCTGAGCAGAGACGATTTGTCAGTCTGGATATATTTTATATTGTTATTATTTAATATATTATCATGTAAGTGGAATTAATATTATAATATTATTATTTTTTATTCGTTTCTATGGTAATAAACAAATCTTTAGAAATTAAAATCCCATTTTCGTAATTTTTCGGTGGTTTTTCCCGTAGCATTAAATAACTTTTGAGAAAATCGAAAAATGACCTTTCTAAAGTACCATCTTGATCCAATTTGCTAAAATATAATGTACTATATGTTGAAATCGAAGCACTTCTTCTGGTAGAAATTTTGTATACAGGATATGAAAAAAAAATAAAAAATAAAAAAAAACACCATTGTAAAACCACTATAGCTTCCTCACTCCGCTCAGAATCTAATATGTTTAGAAAAATATTTTATATAATAATATATAAAATACGTTTAGTAAAATATTTTATATAATAATGTGTAAAATATATTTAGTAAAGTATTGTTAGAAAATATTGAAGATATAATTAATATATTCAAATGCTTTTGTTGTATTATTTGTGTATCATTTATTGACAACGTCTTGACCTTTTTTGGTGAACCGTCAACAGATAATATTATCATATTTTTTTTTAAGCTCATTGATTTATATAAATTATCCTATTATGCATATTATCTTAATACATTATTACATTAACTTATTTCATGTATATCATTTTTATTTAAATTAAAAATATAATAATTCGATTATCATTTCTCCATAATTCTATATTAAGAAAAGCGTAATAAAAAAAATTTACAAGATTGTACATTAAACATTTTACCAAAGTTAAACCATTTTGAAACTTTTATTATATTTATTAAATTAACCAATGTGCTATAATATAGTATGTAGACGCATTTCAAAAGGGCTTATTACTTAAAAGTCCTTACTATATTATGTATAAACACTATATTACTATAATATAATATAGTAAATATTATACTGGCTGAATTACCCAGCTTCATCCATTAACAGTTTTGCCTGGTATGAGAGGGGTTAAGAGTTAAGGTGTGAACTGTACTATCATCAAATACAAAAAAATAATAAATAGTTACACATGAGTTGTGCAGTTTTTTTTATTAAATAATTAAATTTAATGCTAAACTGTTGTTAACTTCAATATGATTTGATTGATTTAATATAATCACTGCGATGCCTTTGATTATAGGTACGTGGTTTTTGGAAATTTCGTCTGGTGTGTATCAATATACACTATATAAGGTAAGCTAAGGTAGGTATGGAAATTGTTGAAATATACAATTAATACTTATTAGTAAGCACGTGTGTACACGTATGAATATTGAATATTGCATTTCACTATTAACCTTCTACTTATAGTATTACTTATTAGGACATCACTTTCGATTGTTATACGGATGTTGGTTATGAATGACTCTAATGATAGAATATAAAATAGGAACTTTCGATGTATATAAAAACACTCACTCATAAAACGTCATACCTACAAACTGTGTATCTGTGTAGTGTGTATAAACATTTCCTGTTGCATTTCAGTTGAATGTTACATTTATATTATATAGTTCATAGTGTTATATTACAGTATTAGCAAAATCATGATGTCTTGTCATTTATCTAAATTAAGTACCTAAATCCTAAGTCTACTCGGACTCCAATTTAAAAACAAACAAATCGTTGATTTTCCTACACGGGCTTTGTTTCTCATGTGTCAAATTGTTGATTTAAAGGTTTCAATTCATAAAGACAAACTGCACTAGGCAACAATATGTTCTAAAGCATTCATATTATATTATAACAATTAGTAGTCTATAGTTTATAATATGGCATGTAATCAACAAAAATATAAAAATATTTGTTCAGCGTCACCAATTGAACATGATTTTAACTAATCTCTAATTTACGAAGTTATTCCCAAAAACACTATTTTATTTTTGTTTAAATCAGTCAAGTAGCTTTTGAGTCTATACACCCATATTACTACAGCCATACACGCATTGCCTTTTATACGATATATAGATATGAGATATCTCATACAACTTTTCTATTGTTCAATTTTATTTATGGTTTTTGAGTTTATGTGTTTTTGAGTTTTTGAGATAAATGCAAATGCAGCTTATGTCACCAAATGAGTCACAAAGATATATAGTAATTAGTATTTTACAAAAGGTTTAGATAGACATATTTTATGTGCATTAATACATGACATTTCTGATTATTATAAATTACAATCCAATCTTCTTAACGTATATATTTTATGTTTTTTAAGATTCAATTATTGGTGTTGACCGTTAATTGCTATAATGGTAATGTGCAATTTTATTGCTTAGAATTATTTGAAGTGTTTTAATCAAAAGTGTTTTACCTACCCACCACACCGACCACAGTATAGTAGGCAATTACTAATTATTATTTTTATTTTACACGATATAGCTGCTATACTCTAAGTTTATTATTACAAATATTATTCACAATAAACGTCAATTCATTGAAATGAATATGAACCGACGTACCGTTGTTAAAAGGTATTCAAAATTGTGACTCATTTCTTATACTTTTCATAATTAATAATACCAATTTAGATTAAACTTCTCACTCAAAAAAAAAAAAAAATATTTAACAAGTTGTAGATTTTAATGTAGTGCCAAGTCTTAGAACTTTTAAATAGAATATTAAATTGTGTTTTTATATAAATATTTTTTTATTGGAATTAGAAAAATGCTAGATAAGATTAAAGTTCGAGAAGTTATAGCTATCCTTTCCCAACGAGCGTGAATGCTTTGATGTTATATACACTTATATTCATATGTTTAACTATACTTTCTGAAATTGAACTAAGCATTTGTTTTAACAGTACACTTTCGTTATTTTTAAAAAAAACTTTTAAAGGTTTTGAAAATATTTTTGAAGTGAAAATTTCTTTAGCGGGCATTGTGCAATTTTTTGTGATGGGTAAAAAATGTTAAGCTTGCGTCAGGACGAATGCATGCATTTAGACCAAATGCGAAAGAAAAATAAACATACTTCTAGAAGTCCGATTTCAATTTTGAAAACTAATTTGAATTCAATAACTTCTTTTCTATGTGTTGTAGGAAAAGCTTTTTCATTTTTTTTAACTCGTTGAACTTTTTAAGTACATTTTCATTTTGAGAAATTAAGTAAATTAATTTGCAACTGTACTACAAAAACTTTACAAAACATTGAAAATATATTTCCTACAAAATACAGAAAAGAAGTTATTGAATTCAAATTTGTTTTTAAAATTGAAATCGGATTTCTAGAATTATGTTAATTATTCTTTCGCTTTTGGCATTTTTCGCTCTCATGTAAGTAGAAATAAATAAATAAATAACTGATTATCTAATTTTTATTTCTATTTTATATGTTGCACTTGTTGATATTTATTACCATATTAGATGTTTTATCTAGTAGTCATTTGTTATTGTTAGGGTCTAGTGTTCGTTTTGTTCAATTACCTACTACTAGCTAAAATAAATGATTGACGTAGGGGACGTAAGGGACGTAAGGGACGTTTAGGTAAAAAAAAACATGATATATTATCTGCACCACGAAAAAAATTATATATTTTGAACATTTTACATAATTTTAAAAATGTATTTGTCAAAAGGACTGAAACTGCAGGCACCGACAATATTCAGGTAATCAGGTAATCAGGTATTCAGGTATCTATGATTTGTGTTTATTTTATTATAAACAATTCCTTATAACGTTATAAAATTGAATATCTACTATATTATGCTTTGATTTTTGAAACAGATTTCGAATTATGGATGGAAGTTTATTTTTCTGAGAGATAAACTTTTTCATTTAAGTAATTTAAAAATGAAGCAGATATCTAACCTTATTCGTCTTGTTTCTAATGGTTCAAGGTTTAAAAATGTTAACAATGACTGGTAAGAGGAGTGTGGTTGTCGTATGACATTACATCTAAATGATACTATTCTTAAGAACCAATTTTGTATTGATTATATAGCTTGTATTGTATCAGTGTATCACCACCCGTATATGGTGACCAAATTATAGAATTATAGTCTAGAATTGGACGTACAAATGCACACTATAATAGTTTCAACACAACTGGTTTTTTTAAGTCTTTGCAGCTTCTAGTTATAATTCTGGCTATATTTGAACTGGTACCGAAATAAAACGAAATTTGTTTATTTGACCCAAATACAATTTGTACAGTGCGAGATTTGAAACCTGATGAGATTTATACGATATTTAAGTATATTAAATAGGTTGTTAATAATTATTATAGATGTATCGTTTATAAATTATAGATGAAAAGTGAAACGATAAAACACACCATTATAATTATAGTAAAACTATAATGCTTGATTCACACTCCACAGAAATTACTAAACTCAACCTAACTGAAAATGTTATTAAAAAATAGATAATATTTTTATACATGATACACGGATATATAAGGGTAAACAATAGGTAGTCACAAACTGTCAATAAGACAGATCAACTAATGAGTAGGTTCCTATATAATATACACCTATACGATATAAAGTCTTACAATATGTGATTATAATTTATTGTAATTTGTATATACCTACTAAGGTACCTATCTATTATATATAGAGGTCGACTGTTATTATATAAGCGGCGAAGATTTATTCTGTGATGTAAATTATACCGGTGTTATAAAATAATAATAATAATAAATGATCTCACATAGTCACATGGGTACAAAATAAATTGTTGGCGATTGTGTATAACACGCATCATCACTTATAATTTATATCGTTTCGGTTGTTGTTCTGTGAGAAACTATCCTCCTCTCGAAGTATAGCGGATTAAAAGAGAAAAAAGCGGTTTGGTTTTTGTAGTAGGTATACCTACCTAATTGGTTAATTATTGGGCAGTGGTACGTGAAATACTAATTCAAATATTTAATAGTGATAGTTTTAGCTTTTAGTGTTAAACGTAGTAAAGTAGTTAACATGTGGTTATAATAATACCTTAGCCGTGTTGTATTTTTAAATCTACAATTATCGTATGTACAAAATCATACGTAACAATTATTAAAAGACACATAATACAATATTATTAGGTAGCCACTTGTCGAGTATTATAATAATAAATAATTATGTGCATAATTAAAAATTTAGTATAAAATTAAAATTACAAAACTTCTTAACACTTTGAATAAGGTATGGGATGTGATCAAACATAGTATTTACTATTATATATTCCATTAACGATCGATCACTCTGTTGTATTAGGTAAACATAATATTACGATTTTATAATATGGTGGGATGGAAATATAATATTCTATATTAATTATATTGTTGTTTCTTGTTACATAATATTACTTTTAAATACTATCATGTCATTTATATTATATTTTATCTAATGTAACCTAATGCCCTAATTAACCTTTATAATAATATATTATAGCCTATAAGTATCTGTTGGTTGAAAAAATAGCATTATACATTTTTTTTTCCTGAATTCTTATAAGTATAACAATCAGGTGTTCTATTACTTGTCATTCCATTTACTTTCGTTAAATAATTGGTATACAATGTACATGGTATGTTATTATAATATAGGTGTGTAGTTACTATAAGTACATATATTAATTTGTCATCTACATTAAATCGTCATATCGAGTTCGTAGGAGGGTAGGTACTTCAGGACAGGTATACTTCTACGCAATAACTAACATGCTTCTAATAGATATAATTGTATGTTTTTTCATGATACTCATTTGAATAATATTATTGAGTATCTTGTATCGTGATTTTTTTTATTTATGTGACATATCAAGTAATTAAAAAAAAAGGTTTAAATTAAAATTGCGCTTCTTATATTTTACGGTAAATATACCAATCGCGCTTGTATTCAAATTTGCCACCTGGCGGCTATCTTCAGATTTAGAAATATTGTTTTTTTATCTAATTCCATCAACATCAACATAAACACACTAAAATGCTTGAAAATTAAAAACGTATTAATTGATCAATTGATTACTGGTTAGAGTGACTTGTTATAATACATTTTATAACGGTATCGGGAATTTTATGAAACGTTATTATTATTACGGACATTTGATCACGGAAATATGCATTTGAGTGATAGGCGAAAACAAGTTATCATTATCATACATTTTATATATTACGTTTATTTATTTATATTATATTATGTATTAATACTCGCATAAAAGATTTATGACTAACTTATAACTTTTCCTTAGGTATTGCAAAATGTTTTGAGTTGTCTATTGACCCAAAAATGTATAAAACGCAATATTGGTCTATCGACCCTAAAATTTTTAAAGCGCAATTGGTGTATCGACCCTAAAATGCAGTCTTGTAAAGTATTTGAATACTTGTATTTAAATACTTTTTGAAGTATTTATATGGTATTCTAAATACAATTTTTTTAATGTATTTTTTAAGTATTTTAAATACTTTTTAAAAATATTTTTAATAAAATTTAAATACTTGTATTAAAATACCATAAAGTCCGTTTTATTAATTTTAATTTATTATTTTTCACAAAAAATTTACATCAATAATATTGTTTTCGTTGAAAAGTAGGTAACAACAATATTTAAAATTTAAAAAATACCACATCAAATTTTATATAGTTCCTATATTGGAATTTTTTAAGAAAATTGAAAATCTAATAATTTTAAAATAGTTCCATATTAATAGTTAATACCACTCTTTAGTTTATTCTTTTCATTAAAATGTAATCAATATTATTATAGGGTATATTGGTTTACAATATACATATATATACTATATTATAGCATAAAATTTAAAAAGTACTAGTATTTGTATTCAAATACTTTGTAAGTATTCGTAAAATACATTTTTATAATAGTATTTTAAAAGTATTTTTAATACTTTTTTTATTCAAATACTAGTATTAGTATCTTAATAATTATTCAAAAGTATTTATTACAAGACTGCTAAAATGTTTAGAGCGCAATTAGTATATGAAAAGTTAATTTTAAGCGCAATTGGTAAACTACCAAAAAAAAAAATTGAAATAGCGGTGATACTCGATGCAATAAAAAGATACTGGACTAGACTTTAATTTTTTTTTTTATTATTATTATCTATATTATGTATATACGTTATCCACGATAATTATTTTTCATTATTATTCGCAAAGCTTATTATTTTATCGTAGACGAAAACAGTTATTTGTAATCATTTAATTCCATTTTTATTGTTATCGTTTTATCAATATTTGGCTATTACAGTATCACCTATTGCATTCAGAACTTTTATAAATAGCATGGCTTTTAGAGTAGGTACCTCCTTCATTAAATTGTAGATATTAATATCATGATGTTTATTGTATATTATTATGTTTGATGTTATACGGTCTTCTCAAACTACAGTCAAGGCGGGAAATAACGATAGGTGGGTCGTACTCCTGCAGTATGCGATACACAAATACACAATATAATACCTAATGTCCGATTCAATAACGTGTACAACGGTCTTGCACATATAGGTACATGATATCGATAATCGATGAATTCGCATTTGAGCGAGTACCTATATTATATAATACCTCTTCCTATTCTATCGGACTGCATTCTTCGGTGACGGTGAGCCGGTGCTACCGTTCTGTCACCGTTGTCTTGATAACACATATTATTCAACCGTAGTTCGGTGGAAAAATATTATAGGTGCACTGCTGTAGTACTGAACAATATTAATACACTGTATACTAATTGAGACCCTATACCTGAACGGGAAAAATATGATATACTAATTGAGTCCCGGGTACAAACGAGACATATACTAATTGAGTCCGGGGATAGGAAACTTTTTGTATACGAGTTGAGTCCGAGGATTATTTTGAGTAAAATATAAAATAACCATCCAGAGTCCAGACACAGCGAAAATTATGCCGGCAAAAGCCGCTCCACACGGATATACCTATATATGCATATAATTCATATCATTTTTATGACTTTCGTCAGATAAAATAGTAACATATTATACTATGGGCCAGGAATTTTAGATTGTATTTCTATCATAGCTTGTATAATAATCACCGTCTACTGATATCATTTTTTCCATCTCTTTCGTCAGATAACATAATATAATACATATATTATTTAGGCCGGACATTTTTTCCATTATATTAAACACTCTAGTTTACGAGATACGGCAAGCATCATGGATTAAGTTATACTAAGTGAGAGAAATAAAACTATATTTTTAATTTATGGATACAAATTTCATTTTCATAAGCATTTATCGAAAAATTACCAACGCTGGACTTGTTGCAAAAATAACTGTGACTTGTTTTTTGAAGTTAAATGCATTTAACACTGTAGTTGAGAAATCTATATGACATAACCATGGAAAATAGAGTGAATCTTTAACAATTAATAGACGAATCATTTATATTGATTAATGACGAACCTAAAATATAATAATACTTTCATGTGCCATCAATTTAAAATTTTTAATTATGTGTGATACATTATATATTGACGGGATTTTTAAGAGCTGCCCAATACAGTTTACCCAACTGTTTACTATCCACGGAATGAAAAATAATAACTACATACCTGTGGTATTTTGTTTACTTTTGGACAAAGCTTTAACCACGTATGAGGTTAGGTTAGGCTTCACCGATAACTTAATTTCTATTTTAACACGTTGATGAACACGCCATGCCAAATTATTTAACTACGTTTTGGAAAAAAATGAAAAGTATGACCTATGATTTAGTACAGGAAATAGCACGTTATGAAGGAAAGTGAATATAGAATTTTTTGGAAAAAAAATCTATTGGAAATAACACGTTTTGAAAAAAAAGTAAAAGTTTAAGCTTAATTTCAGCTGGGAAATACATAGTATAGTGGGCATACTATAGTATGTTTTGACAAAAAATAACATTTTTAATCGATTTATCGCCATTTTTTCCATAAGAATCGATATATAACTAGATTTTATTGAAAATGGAGATGATACCTACGTTTTGCATAGAAACACCTCAATTAGTATTATACCTAAAATTTCACTGGACTCAATTAGATTATACTCAATTCGTCATAAAAGGTTATACTGGGACTCAGTTCGTATGCAGCCTATTAATATACCTATACACTAGGTAGTAGATTGGTAGATACCTCCTATCTGTTATAAAGGTAAGTACGTATAGTAATATATGGAGGCGGTTTGAAAGTATTATATCATGTGAAGATGCAAGCAGCAAGCACATCAGCTACACCCACCCACTCACCCTCTAACTGATAACCGAATGAATTGCAACTGTGACTATCAATATGGTTATTTTATTAAAAATTATACCCAGTGGTCAGAACTCAGAAATATAATATATTTTGTTTAGCGAAACGCTGAACCCCATCAATGGTGGTGCATTTAGCCAAAAATAGTATACCTACTCCAAACGCCTCATAAATCATAAGCTATTCGTACCTGTCTGCTGCTAATAAGTAATAGGTATAGTAGGTAGGTACAATATCGTATATATTATCATTATGTATACATGTGCGTATACGGTGCGCGGGAAAAAGCGAATATTGGATACCATAATCATTTTAAGGGAACGAAAAAATGTCTCATTTCTGCGTTGAATCTTTGATTGTAATAGAGTAAACGGTAATGACTTTTTCATAATATAGATAATTTGAGATCAGTAAAAATACAAAAACCAAATATTTTGATAACGAAAACTATGCAGAACAAATTATTTTTTTTCCTACTACACAGCAGCGTAATAATCGAAAAACGGCCAAATCGACTTATTCTCTTTTGCTTACTTTTTAACTTTTTACTTTTACTCTTTAAACTTTTTATCTTACATCATGATTTCCTACTAAACTTTAGTGACGCTCACGATGAAGAAGGTTTTCTAGAACACTATAGCCACTGAAAGACTGTAACTATTAAATCAAAGTCCACTATCGTGTCATTATTTTACACAAAACTACTTGTCCCTTTTCAATAAAAGTTATAATAATTTAAACATGTAAATGATAATAATGTAAACATTGGTTACATATTATATTGCTATTATAATTATACATTTAAGTAGGATATATTACGGCACATAAAACTGTTTACAGATAAAAAAAAAAAACAAATCTTAAAATCAAAATATACCTACTATATTATTTATACAATACTACAATGATTACCTAATACTTTCATGATTTGCTTTCTTAATTTATTCTGAACATATTTTTTATGTAAATATAAAGATGAGTACCAATCTTAACGATTTAAGTATACTTTCGTTAAATTCGTTGAATCTGTCTCCAATTTTATATGTAAATAAATATGTTCTAAATTAAGAAGTTGAAAATCATCAAATAAATCATTGTAATTTTATTGTTTTTGTATTACATAATATTTACCTGAAGAAAAACGGAAAACAATAGATTAATTGTATCACTTATCCTGGGTGAAATCGGGTAATATAACTGTATACCTAACCTATAATAATACATATTATAATGCATGTATACCTAATATTATTACAACATATACTATTCTTATGTTTCAATTAAAATATATTCTAGGTAAGTATCCTCATCTATTGTCAAAAAATAAAGTTTAAAGAAAATAATAATAAAATATTGTTTGGTTATATGGCTCCAGCTATTTTGTCGCACACAATATATTATATCAATTCGACCGAAATGAGAGTACGATTCCAGTTTTCTTTTCATGCACGTTTCGTCAGTCGTGGTTAAAGTCTCCTAAAAATGCATTCTCCGCTCTGTCGATTATGTATTCGCATTTTGCGACGATTGAAATTCCAGCTGATCGGGTTGGCAATAATAATATATCTATAGATAGACGATAGTGGATTGCCGTCGTCGGCTTTGTAATGGTGGGGGGGGGGGGGGGGGCGTGTGGAGGATTTGCAACGCCGACAAGACGACACACACCGACCTTCGCCGTGGCACTATTATACGACCGAAGGTCGGTGCACTCAGCAGCAGCAGCGTTCGTGCTCGCGTGTGACGGTGACGCCTGCGGCCACGTGTCGTCGAACTTTGTCCGTCAAAATTCGTTTTCTTGAGCAAAAATATAATAATAATTTATACTTTGTCATTTGCATCTCGGTTTGGACGCACCGAATATCGAAATACAATGATAATACTAACACCTAC
>NC_042494.1:82095301-82102182 GCF_005508785.2 Acyrthosiphon pisum
CAATTACTATGTCTATAAAAGGAAAATTACTAGCTATTTTGATGCAAGTTGCTCTACATCTAAACGCTCGGCGGATGAAAAAATAAGTAAGATCACTAATATTGTTACAGAAAATCAAGTTGTGGACGTAGCGATAATATTTATTCTATGGCTGTTCATTGTGGGGTTATAATTTATAAATATAACATCCAACGAAGTACTGGACGAATTAGCAAAAAAAAAAAAAACAAAAAAATAGATATACTAATATAATAAAAATATTGTTAATACTATAATATATTTTTAAAGTCTGTATGTTAAATGGACATTTTACCCCTGATTGTTTTCGGTGTAGTATGATATTGACAATTATGGGAAAAATATTTAATAATAAAATAATAAATTTTTCATATTAAATAATAAAGTATTATTATGAAATAGTAAACTTTTAAAAATAATGGGGGAGAAATGTCCGCATCAAAAATGTATATGGGGAAAATGTCCTACTACACCGAAAATAGTCCGGGGAGGGGGGAATGGTCAGGGGGAATGTCCGTGATTCAGTCTGTATACTTAAGTTATAAATAAAGTTTGTATTTACCATAATTTTATAAATTGATATTAGACATAACCATAAATTATATTTTTAATGATAAAATAATGCATATGTTAAACAATCAGCCGTATCCCCCCCCCATGACAAAATCATTTGACCGCCACTGCTCACTGCAGTAAGTGCAACTCAGCCACCCTGGTAGACAATGTGCGAAAATTCGACCTGATCTGCCCGATTAACCAATAACAACCAATAATTAATAAATACTATCTCTATTAATAAATTATTTCTCCTATAACCAATAGCAACCATTTATAAACAAATATTTCCATCATAAATCTGAAAATCCCTGTTTGAGCATTTCTATTAATTGGTTAGTACAACCTGAGATTAGCGTGTTCAAACAAACAAACAAACTCTTCAGCTTTATAATATTAATAAGTATAGATAATATGTACAAAACATATTATATGTAAGAATAAATCATGAACTGTGATATTCTAATAATATGTTCTTTATAACATATAATAAATATTAAGGAATACTTTTCTGAGTTCTAAGATACATTTGGAATATTTTAATTTAAATTTTAGTTGGTAGTTGAGTTTTTATTGACAGTAATTGAAGAAAAACAAAAGAAAAGCCACAAGTTAAACCGTTTTAATGTGCGGAATCCACGAAACCAATTATTTTCAGTTAAATTAAGGAGTAGATATAGGATTCACCATTCGGCAAGGTAATTAAACAAAAAGATAAAAACACCGGGGTTGCCGTTGGGGTCGGTACCACTGGCAACAAAAAGTATTTGCGGTCTGCCAAGAAACTCTGTTCTCAAAGTTCATTTAATATAGAGAGATATCGAAAGGGAGATGAAGAGTACAGAGATAAGGAAATATTATCATTGTATGCGCTGTTAAACGGATACAATAAAAAAAATCCATAATGGAACACCGGTCCCTTGCAGCGAGTATAATATGTACATATTATGATATATATAATATATATTGTGTGCGTGTATAATATGTATATACACGGCAGAAATATTTCATGTAACCGTTTTCCAATTATTATGATGTATACCGTCCGTTTTATTTATGTTACCAGCGATTTGTCAACACCCTTGTAACCTTGTGTGTAATAATTTCTCCGGGAACAGACCATTATGGATCATCGTCCCACAGTCCACCCTCACTTCCCAATAGTTTTATACGCGATGTGCATGGGTGGTAGTAGTAATATCGTGTATAGTAACCCACAGAGAGCTTTTAACAATAAATCAACAGTAGTCTCCCCCCACTTCCCTATTCCAAACGACGGTATCGTATACTTAAACTCGATACTCACCTGAGCAGAATAAAGGGTTTATCAAACCAGACGACCGCCAGTAACTATAAATAAACCCAGAGATTGTCCTCTTCGTCATGATAATAATACCCCTATTGATCAATAAAAAAAAATAATAATAAAAGACAAGATAATATTACAACATAAGGATGTGAAATACTATTAGGTTCTCGTTGTCCTGCATACATACTCAATTCGTTCATATAATTTTATACCTACATGCTCATAAAATTGTCTAGGAAATATTATTTTGTTTATTTTTTTTGTATTGAATCATCTGTAATATATGAATGTTATACGGAAAATGGAATTATTAAAGGTTGAAGTAGGTAGTTGGTTCTTCAATCATATATACGGTTAATCGTTGCATTGCATCGATACAATAACTAATTGTTTCAAAATAATTAATTTACAATTTTAATTAAATAATTTTAACTTTCCGTTAGAATTAAACGGTTGTCACAGTTACGCATTATTTTATTTACAAAATTACAAATTTCTTTCTAGATACTTAATTTAGAGCACAAACTTGCTAATTAATATGTCTATTTCTCAAGCAAGCATTTTAAATATTTATATACCTATCATATAGGATGTCCATTTTTCATATACCATAGGTATGCGTTTCGTATACTTTCATGTATAACATATAATATACATAAAAAAATCAAACTGTAGAATTTCATTTCTTGTAAGTTTTAAATGGAATATTTAATAACAATTAACAATAATAGTAAAGAAATTATTCCACCATTACCAATCTGAAATACTTATTCAGAAATCACATGTAAGTTAGGTGAACCTACACTATATATTTATGTATTTACTTATTATTTACAAACTTTTTACAATAAAAACAAAACAATTTAATACAACGCAGAATAATATGAAATAAATATTAATTATAAATATAATGTATCGACATTTTAATGAGCAAGTCATATAGCGTCGTTTAAAAAACCTGTAAAAAAATGCACAACTACGTGTTGGTTAGGTATGAAGTACTCAGATTTTGATATTAAGGATCCTCGCTACTGCCGTCAATTTTAGCTGAAAACACCTAAAATACTTATTGACAAAATTAAAGTTAGTTAACATCCGATTTTGATTCTAAAAAAAAATTTTAACTCGCCAGTAAATTGTCTATAGGTCCACCGAAGCACTTTGTAAAAACTAAATTTTATATTATTGTGAACTGTAATTGAAAACTTGAAAATATGAACTTTTTGGAATCATAATTAAAATTAAAATTAATATTAAAAACGGCAAATGTTTCTTACGATCTACAATTATTTTTCTGCTGAATTCAAATATTTTTTCAGGCAATGTTAACTAACTTTAATTTTGTCAAAACAAATGTATGTTCTTGTAAAATTCATGTTGTGAAATTTGTATTGTTATCGAGTTATTGACATATTATGCATGCGCGTACGTCATGCCAGCCCACCCCCTTTATTTTATTTATAACTTAAAAACCAAGGTCATACAAATGGGGACAATGGTCAAACAAATGCATACAAATGGCATACTAAAGGTTGCATATGAAAAACCATCAATTTTACATATGGGGTGGGCTGGTGACAGTGGCGTGTCCAGAACTTTTTTTGTGGATGGGCCACAACAATTAAGTTCAGAATGGTTTTACCCCCTCCTCATACTATAATTTGATCTATTTATAAGTTTTAGTATTTTTATTCTAAATGACTAATTTTAATATTTTTATTACCAATGGTATCTTACCTTTATAAACATAAACTTTAAATACTCAAATCTTTTGAAAAACACAAATAACAATTAATATACTTATAATATTAATAATAAATATTAAAATATACACATTTTTAAAATTAAAAATCAAACAAATATTTTTAATGTATGGTATAATTATAAAGAAAACGATAATCTACGGTTTTTGCTCGTGGCAAATTCATCTATGACTGATGTTGGATCTTGTATTAACTGTCCACTCAGTTCCCTTTCTATCAATAAAATTGCTGAATTATGAAGTCTTTCACTTGTAATATGATGTATAATATATAATGTATAATATACTTATATACGTCACTCACTCACTTATTATATACCTAATCAAAACAATTTTTTTTTAATTATTTATGAATAATATTTTCATTGAGCATCGGACTTACACTAGTCTAGTACTTGTATAAAAATGTGGGTGGGCACATGCCTACCAGGCCCACCCCCTAAACACGCCACTGGCTGGTGAGACGTACGTCATTGACACGTCAATGTATTTTAGTACGCAGTTTCAAGATCGAACCACGGTTTTCATGGACCAATTTTTTGCATTTGTTTTTTCTTATTTTTTTTTTTCTTTTTCTTCTTTGTCTATACACGCGTATGTTTGGTTTTTTTTATTCATCTGATTTTAGTACGGTTAGGTTAGGATTTTGTATTAATCCGCCGTATGTTGAATTAAGTAATAAATGACAAATTTGGTATAACTTGATACTTTTAGTTTAGGGACCTCGCTACGGTCATTATTTAGGGGACAACATTTAAGCAATTTTTAATATTGTCATAGCCGCCCGGGATCTATGTGTTTGTTTTAAATGATTTTTAGTGTGAATGAAATTAAATGTGGGTACCTCCCTTGTACGCGCATGCATAATAAGTCAATAACTCGTTAACAATATAAATTTCACAACACGAATTTTACAAGAACATACATTTGTTTTGACAAAACGTTAGTTAACATTGCCTGATTTTGATTCGGAAAAAATATTTGAATTCAGCAGAAAAATGTCTGTAGATCGTAAGAAACATTTTCCGTTTTTAATATTAATTACAATTTTAACTATGATTCGAAAAAGTTCATATTTTCAAGTTTTCAATTACAGTTCACAATAATATAAAATTTAGTTTTTACAAAGTGCTTCGGTGGACCTATAGACAATTTACTGGCGAGTCAAAATTTTTTTCAGAATCAATTAACTTTAATTTTGTCAATACTTTAGGTGTTTTCAGCTAAAACTGACGGCAGTAGCGAGGCCCCTTAAATTATATACTTCCGTACAAACCACACGAGGTCCACGATCTACTGCAGTTAGATTGCCTAACTGATAATACACTGGACGCATAATCACAAACTAATCTCATGGACAATGTTGGTCTGGATGGCTATATACATTAAAATATTATATTATCTTTTACACTTAAAAAGACATTGCTTCCACACCCAAATGAGTTGAACGATCACAATTGTTTTCCGGGAAATTCAGCTAGTATATAAATAATAATAAAAATAATAATATACAATTATTAATAATAAATCTATAAAATATATTTTATTATTTCGTTAAATATAATGTCATCTACTGGCGAGTTATTTTACTAAAAATTGTGTTTATTTTAAGTTAATTTGACTATTAACACACTAGACTACTAGAGTGCGCACTTGTTATAAAATAACTTTATAAGTTTAGGATAATAAATAATATTATACCTTGGGTTATTTGTTACTATATCGTCGGTGGAAGGGCCAATTGAGGTAACCCTCAAAAACCAAATTTTACGCGGCACACTAAAATAACAATAACTTTGTTCCAAATCAATATTTTTGTGTTAATTTGTCTTATCGTAAGACTCTAAAATATTATCTTGTAACTCTATGTGTGAATTGAATTAAAATAATGCACATTTTATTCATAATTTAATCAATTACCAAAGTAGAGGTATTAGTGGGTTATATTCAGTGGCCGGGTAACATAAAAGTCATTGTTGGTTACATCATGTGACATTACTACTTTTGATCCCCCAAAGTACAACTAAATTCACTTTCTTACCACAAAAGCTTGAACTGTTTATGAAAATCTAAGCATTTTTACTATCCTAAAAGGTGAGGACAGACACACACATACAAAAAAATATATATTGTAAAATTAATACATTAGTTGTTCCACCTCATAATTCATAAAAAGTTGGATTTAAAGCTTTGGTAAAGATTTCTAACACTGCGATATCGGTATTTTCCATTCCTATTTTTAGATATTAATACAAGTGAAAACAATTTTATTACATGAACAAAATAATATACTAGGCTAGTCTGGGTATACCTAATCCTTGAATATCAGACTGCCGAAAATAATTAAGAGGATGTTAGCGCACACGTACATGTCCCCAACCCCCCATCAAAAGAAAATCTCAAAAATGTCTATCCAAATATTTAGTACGTCAATTGTAAGAATTTGTTTGACGGTTCTTAGAATTTGTACGACACCAGTATTCGAGCAAAATCGGAAATAAAGAAGGCTGGCTGGAGACATGTATTTCCAGACCCCCCCCTAATATAAATAATTAAGTATTCATATATTTTATACTGCAAGATTCAAGAACTCAATTTGTATGAATTTGTATGACCATTTTTGGAATTTGTATGCGAACCCCTCCCGAGTAATAATAAAAAAAATATATTTTCCCGTGTCCCCCGTGATTCCCATTCCCCTTATTAGGAATTTTCTAATTTTTCCTACGCGAAACAATTTTTTTTTTTTATCGTTTATTTAAATATACACAATCTGTAAATGTTGTTTTACAATAAGTGCATGTGATGGAGATGATATGGCTTGAGTGGCTGGAGATAAGAATCCGCCCATTGGAGGCACTTAAGGTTAGGATTTTAGGCTAGGATTTTAATTTGCTAGTAAGAGAGGGCAGGATTATAAGATTGGGGGTGGTAGAGGTATGAACAATTTTAAATTAGAAGGTCACGACACCAGGTACATTTTAGACGCCTTCTGGGGTCACCAGGAATAGCGTTGGTGGATAGCTGGGAAATCAGGGGATTATGATGGCTGTGGAATTTGGAGTGTGTGCGTTTGTAGAAAGTTTTTGCAACATTTTGAACTGTTGGAATGGCTAGATCTTTATGTAGAGTGTCGTTACATGCATAGTAAGGAGCTTTAGTTATTTGACGGAGACATTTTGATTGGAAGATTTGAATTTTGTTTAAGTTGGACTTTTTGGCTGCACCCCAGAGTTG
>NC_042494.1:82102232-82107641 GCF_005508785.2 Acyrthosiphon pisum
CGACGAGATTTTTTTTCAAGTAAATTGTGGTGGGATATTAGACGATTGTAAAAGCTTACAGTTTTAAATGTATGAATGAATAATATGGACGCAATGAAGGTATTAGTTTAGGATATTAGTTAATTCTCACGGCGCAATATTTTGTTTAATTATGAAACTGTAAATACAAGTAAAATAGAAAAGCCATATTATTATCACATAGCATAATATGGTATAGGTAGCCTAATTATCATCATGCCACAAATTAGAATGATATCCACCATATCATATAATTAAAAGTATGATTAATAGAACCCGGAATATATTAAAATTTATTCCAGAATTCACATTTTTTTTTGTGACGAAATATTTTTATTTTTTTTTATCGTTTATTTAAATATACACAATCTGTAAATGTTGTTTTACAATAAGTGCATGTAATGGAGGTGATATGGCTTGAGTGGCTGGAAATAAGAAGCCGCCCATTGGAGGCACTTAAGGTTAGGATTTTAGGCTAGGATTTTAATTTGCTAGTAAGAGAGGGCAAGATTATAAGATTAGGGGAGGTAGAGGTATGAACATTTTAAATTAGTAAGTCACGACACCAGGTACGTTTTAGACGCCTTTTGGGGTCACCATGCAGGAATAGCGTTGGTGGATAGCTGGGAAATCAGGGGATTATGATGGCTGTGGAACTTGGAGTGTGTGCGTTTGTAGAAAGTTTTTGCAACATTTTGAACTGTTGGGATGGCTAGATCTTTATGTAGAGTGTCGTTAGATACATAGTAGGGAGCTTTAGTTATTTGACGGAGACATTTTGATTGGAAGATTTGAATTTTGTTTAAGTTGGACTTTTTGGCTGCACCCCAGAGTTGGATACCTCATGTCCAGATCGGTTTGAGTAAGAGTTTGTATAATAGTAGCTTGTTTTTTAAATTGATGTGTTGTGATGTGAGAAGATATCGTAATTGGCGAGAGCGATTATTTAAGGCAAGTCTCTTGTTGTGGGTGTGAGTTGCCCAAGTTAACCTGCGATCTAAATGTAGACCTAAGTATCGAACATTTTGGGCGGTTGGGAGAGGTACATTGTTGAGGTAGATGGGAGGGCAGACTATTTGCCTTAGTGTGAACGTACAATGGATGGATTTTGTTTCATTGATTTTTATTCCCCAGTCTTTATACCAGGTTGATAGTAGATTGAGATGATTTTGTACGAGGTTTGAGGCTATTTCGGGGTCGGAGTGGATCGCTAGAAGCGCCTTGTCGTCGGCAAAGTCGCCAGTTGTAGTGTTGGGGGATGATAGGTTGATTTGAGGTGAATAAATTGAAGAGTAGAGGTGCTGTTACAGATCCTTGAGGTACCTCTGCATAGATTGGTGATACTTCAGATAAGGAGAAGCCAGATCGAACGGCAAAATGTCTGTTTTCTAAATAGGATTTAAATAATAGAAAATAGTATGGCGGAAGAAAAGATTTGAGTTTGAAGAGTAGGCCTTCATGCCATACTATGTCGAATGCCTGTGATACGTCGAGGAAGGCAGCTGTGCAAATAAGCTTTTTTTCAAGAGTGTACGATATTTTATCCACCAGACGACGGACTTGGTGTATTGTAGAGTGGTTATGACGAAATCCAAATTGGGTATTAGGTATGCTGGCTTCGATGAAAGGAAGTACGCGTTTTAGGATAATTCGTTCAAAAATTTTTGAAAATAGTGGAAGAAGACTAATAGGCCTATATGATTCGGGAGAGTCGGGGGGTTTGCCAGGTTTGGGGATCATAATGATGATTGAGAATTCCCGAAGAACGGGGAAGTATGACAGTCTAAGTATAGAGTTGAAAATGTGTGTTAAGAGAAGCAAGGTTTTTTTGGGGAGTTGTGTAGCTACCTCAGCTGTGATTAGGTCATAGCCTGGGATTTTGTGACGAGGGGAGTTTCTTATCTCATATTCAACGTCGCTGGGTCGAATATGTTTAGGTGGGAGAGTAATGGGTAGAGGGTGGGAGAGATAATGGTTCACTTTTTCGATTTGAGAAGGAGTAAGAATATTGTTGTGAGGTTGGAAAGTAGATTAGAGATGATGTCGAAATATATTGGCTTTATCTAGATCGGTGACAGCCCAAGTACCATCGGTTTTTTTTAATGGAGGAAAGATTGTTTTGTTCGAAGGATTTTCCTTGTTGTTTGCCAAAGCGAGTTGTCAGTAGACAAGAGGGAGACGAGACATTTAGTGAAATTATCTGATATAATAGAGGCTAGGAGTCTTTTAAGTTTATTTGTTAAATTGTTAAGTTTGCGTTTATCCGAGGGGTATTTGGTTCTCTGCCAGGTTGCGCGCGCTTTCCGTTTGCCTGAGATTAGTATTCTTATATGTAGGGGAAGATTTATGGAGGTGTTTGTAGTTGGCATTGGGGAGGAGGAGGACCAAGCAGCTTCTTGTATAGCCTTGGTTAGAAGGTGTACGGCTTCATCGATATCGTTTGGAGATTTTAAACTAATTTTGAGGTTACATTGATTATCAAGGGATGATTTGAATTTTGCCCATTCCATTTGGCCTAGGATGAGGCTTGGTTGTTTTGGTTTAGCAAGAGGGGTAGTGTCAATTCTTAGGAGAATGGCTGAATGGTCAGAATAGAGGTCGTTAAGATTAGTTGTTAGGCTGTGGAAACTATTGGGAATTTTGGATATAAATATGTCCAAAATGTCTGGCCTTTTTCTGGGTGAAGTGGGCCAGTATGTTGGCGATGGGGGAGAGTGTACTTTGAAGTTACGATTTTGTGTTACGAGTTCAAGTAGGTTGCCACGGGGATTGTTTACGCGACAGCCCCATTGCGTATTTTTAGCATTTAGATTACCACCTATTATAAATGTATGACCAAGAGTAAGGAAGAAGTCGTTGAATTGGTTTAAGGTTATTGTGTGGCGCGGTGGACTATATACTGAAAATATATTTAGAGGAGTGTTGTTGAGCGTTATTTGTATGCCACTGGCTTGAATGTGATCCGTTTGGAATCGTGGGAGAGGATAGAATAGTAGTTAAATAATTTGTGTTATAGATTTTTGTTTTTCGGTGTTGTGACTTATTTATTGTAAAATATTCTGTAGATTACATAAATAATTGTTACTTTTAGGTATTAAAATTTTTTTCATCGTAATTGTGTTGATTCTTTTAATTTTAAATGGGACTTGTTATAAGTGACAATTAAAATATATTTTTACCGTGAACATACAAGGCTTTGATTTACATATTAAAATATTAAAATATTTCAATTATAACTCGGGAGGGGGTCACATACAAATTCCAAAAATGGTCATACAAATTCATACAGATAGTGTTTAATTGTTTCGCGTAGGAAAAATTAGAAAAATCCGTTGAAGGGGGGGCGGGGAACACGGGAAAATTGGTTTTTTAATTATAACTCGGGAGGGGGTCGCATATAAATTCCAAAAATGGTCATACAAATTCATACAAATAGCATTTAATTGTTTCGTGTAGGAAAAAGTAGAAAATTCTTAATAAGGGGATGGGGGACATGGGGTACACGGGAAAATATGTTTTTTTTTATTATTACTTGGGAGGGGGTTGCGTACAAATTCAAAAAATGGTCATACAAATTCATACAAATAGCGTTTAATTGTTTTGCGTAGGAAAAATTAGAAAACTCCGTTGAAGGGGGGCGGGGGACACGGGAAAATTGGTTTTTCAATTATAACTCGGGAGGGGGTCGCATACAAATTCCAAAAATGGTCATACAAATTGAGTTCTCGAATCATGTTGTATAAAATATAATATGAATACTTAATTATTTATATTAGGGGGGGCTGGAGACACATGTCTTTTCAAGATTTTCTTTTGATGGGGGGTTGGGGACATGTACGTCATAATACATTACATTTTTTGATTTCTGAAAATTGTCGACTAATACTCAAAGTTGCTGACATTAGGGGATGTCGAATTTAAGTGCAACCAGGGCCGGCGTTATACAATTTTGTCGGGGGAGGTGTGAGATCAAGTATTGCAGACTGAAATTTAATTTATGCCGACTCATTATTTCTAAAAAAAAACTACGTGAAGTATAAAAATTCCTGGTTTTTCTGTGTTAAGGTGAAGTAAAATAGTTAAACAAAACCAAAATATGGAACTAAAACATTTTAAACCATTTTATGCATAGTTAAAATATTTGTTACTTGTATTTCATACAGATGTAAAGATACAAGGCTGTCGGATTTATTTTAAGATCTAAAAAATAAGTCGTGTTTGAATAAATCAATAAGTGTTTGTCAATAACTCAAAAAAATAAGTAAATAATAAGAATTTTTTTAATTTAGCAGACGGCAGATGGCAGTAAATCATAATTAACAAAAATATTACCAGATTACCTGAAGTATAAAATATGAATATTGTATTTCACATTTATTTATTATGTGTTATAAACAAATTTAATAATTAATAGTTTGTATAAAAAATGTTAATTACACTGCCATATGTTACAAATACCTATTAATTAATTAACTTATCATATATTGAAAATGTAAAAGCTAATAAAATAAAAAACATTCATAACAATGACACATACCACATAATGCCACATTCCATGCATTCGAGTTTAATTTGTTTCCGTTTAAAAGAATACATTTTTAAAAAAAATAAAAAAAAAGGTGGGTAAGTGGATGTCGCTCTGCTGTACAATAGGTTACAAGTGGGTCACTGTATAATTGATAGTATTAAATTTGAATTCAATGATATAATATCACTGCATAAGAAAAACGATTCTGAGCGGAGACGGTTTGTCAGTCTAGGTATTAGACATAATATAGGTATACTTAAGTATAGTATTAGAAAAAAATTGACATATAATAGGTATAAATAATAAATTCCAAATTAATCATATCACAATATCTATTAGGTAACGCGTTATACATTAACAACAAACCGTGGTACTATCATAGATATATAATAGTATACTTTAGAAGTTTCAAGTACCCACAAATAATATTATACAATCATTATAATCGCAACGAAATAACTAAAATAGTTATTCCAGGATTTTTAATATATAATTTAGTCCAAATTTGAACTTAAAATTACTATAAAAATAAACTGTGCTTATGTATTTCTTAGAATTTTTGGCAACAGAATAAAATATTTATGTGGAATCTTGTTTTAAATTTCAATCCTTAGATATAAAAGTTGAACATTTTATAAATTTTTAACAACAAAATAATTATTCAATTTTAAATTTGATAAATTTTTTCAACATCTAACTTCTAACTTCTAATGCTTACAAAAAAAATTGTGCCTATGTATTTTTAATATTTTTCAACTGCTATTGTAACAATGTATGAGGAGCCTTGTATTAATTTTTTACACTTTTTGGCCCAATAGATAAAAACTTTATTGATATTTATAGAAAAAAAACTAAAAAAAATT
>NC_042494.1:82108591-82112382 GCF_005508785.2 Acyrthosiphon pisum
ACCTCCTGAACTTTTTAAAACTGAACATTTCAATCTTTCATGTGAAAGCTTTCCTATCATCTATTTCTTAAAACTTTTTACAAGAATGTCAATTTATTATACAATTAAAACTATTAATCAAAATTTAAAAAATCCTTTTAATAAAAGAAAACTAATAATATGGGAACATTAAAATATTATTTGTGTACATAAACTATATAAGTATATAACTATTTTGTTTTTAAAGAGATTTGAATAAATATATTAATTGTAAAAATATTGAATTGTTTTTAGCTACTTCATTTACTGTCATACCTATATTATAAGTTTTGTTATTAATTTAATATTAATTATAAACACAATTTGAAGTTATAAATTTCATATAAATTATGAAATAAATCATATAATCATAGCTAAAATTGGTAATTGATGCAGTGATAACAGATACGGTCTGCCAGCAGAAATGATAAGATAAAAAAGTAAGGAGCCAGTGAACAATGGAATTTGTAGTAGCTTTCCCCACTTGTTATCTTCTATACCGTGCCGGTCCGGTGTTTATAAAATCAAGCCACAGAAGAAATTCAGCCGTCAACAAGGCATATATATGTATTTTTATTTGCTTGGCTACCAAGGCCATCCATATTGAGTTAGTATATGACTTAACCACAGAGGGGTTCATAGCGGCATTAAGACGGTTTATTTCACGTCGTGGAATATGTCGACATATGTACTCGGACAACGCTACAAACTTTGTGGATGCCAATAAAAAACTCACGGAGTTGACGGCGGTATGGAACTCCATAGAACACAAAGAAAAGGTACAATCATTTTTTAATGAGTTTCTTATAACATGACATTTTATTCCCCCGGGGGCTCCGCATTTTGGAGGCCTTTGGGAGGCCGCTGTGAAATCAGTAAAACATCATTTGAATAGGACCGTTGCCGCCACCAGGCTCACGTATGATGAAATGTATACAGTGCTTGTGCAAATTGAGGCGTGTCTAAATTCGCGTCCGTTCGTGCCGTTATCAAATGATCCAAATGACCTGGCCATATTAACCACTGCGCACTTCTTAATAGGTAGTTTACTTGTAGCTTTACCCCAATCCGATCAAACAAAAGAAAAAGAAAATTATTTATCACGGTGGGAAAAAGTTCAACGGATAACTCAAGGCGTATGGAAAAGACGGAGTATGGAGTACCTTAATCAACTTCAGATAAGGGCTAAGTGGCATGGACCAGACAAGGTTGATATCAGGTTGGGAACGATGATGGTATTACTTAAGGAAACAAATGTGCCACTTCTCCATTGGCTCATGGGGCGAGTCATATCAGTATATCCAGGACAGGACGGAGTGACAAGAGTGGTGGAGGTCAACACGCGTGGCCGTATTTAGAAAAGGGGGGTAAGATTTGTGTGTCCATTATCCGTGCCAGACTTAAATAAAACTTAAATTTCTAAAAAAAAAAAAAAGTATCATCGCGGTGTCAGGCGTAAATTATTTAATTTTTATTGTATACTTGGTGATTTTTTATTATTATATAAGTAAATTTGAAACTGTGCTTCAAGGGGGGTGTATGTTCAGGTGAGCGATAGCAAAAGCGCAATAGCGATAAGGCCGCAGATAAAGCGGGCATTATTTTGTATAAGCTATAATATTTATAATAATTTTGTATATTATACAGGTTTAGTTCTTCGGTTTCCGTCAAACGTGACGCAGTAAACTAAACGCTGACACTCGCCGCGTAGTATTACGATAACTAAAAATTAATGCGTACATGAAATCATTAAATAAATCACATGCTTAATTATTACTTCTAATCAAATGCGTTATTAATTAATTATACAGTCCACAGAATCAATAACTAACAAAAAAAAAACAAAATAACACATCAAGTTATATTATTGGAAATACGAAACTAAGTTTCAGTGTTTCACTAAAATTCACATTTGTAATTGGTGTGTAAAATGCTGCATACTGACATGGGCGTGCATGTGCGGGTGCGCTCCACTATTTATTTTAAACAAAGTCACCCACAATAATGATCACTTACTACGCACACATTTATGACCCGCATGCACATAAATAGAAAATTGCTTATATTGAACTCCGTAGAAACGGTCGGTATTCATACCCCTTAAAAATTCCAACTCTACATGATTCAAACTTTGTTCAATTTATTATTCAATATTAAGTGTAGGTATAATAGTGTTCAAAACTTAAAATTGTCCATCAGCCATCTTAAATCTCAAAATTCTTGTGCGGTGAACAACTTTAAACATTTTGAGAAATATGCAATTATAATTCCTAATTAAATTAATAACATCAAATTAACAAAATTTAAATAATAATTTAATAAATAAAATCGAAAAAAAAATGCAAAAAATTTCGAGATTCCGGGTGGCCATGCTATTCAAACGCACGGAGCGGACGCCGCCCAGAAGAGCGTACGACGGATTCGAACTCGAACCTACCTACCTAGCAACCTACGTTTGGGGAACCTACGCCTAACCTACTACGCCACGATTTGTGTTGCTGAATACGGTCAAAACTTCATTACTTAACCTGTGACGTTGTGTATCAACGGAGCGACGTAAACCAATATAGGTATTTGATATACATCGATGTAATCGTATATAATATTTTGATGTATCTACACACTGTTTAAACTTTAATTGTAATTTATTCAATGATCTGACCGTTATTATTATGATTGCATTATTATAATGTATGTTTGAATAATATATTTATTGTGTTAAATACGCAAAATTGTGTTTACGTTAAACAATATACCAACGTTATTAAGGACCAAACAATAATGGAATATTATACAATATTAAAGAATAAACAAAATTGTGCACTTGTGCGTTGGAACGACGACTGACTGACATTTCGTGAACGCGAATTTTAAAGTGTATACACCGAACCACATATCCACGGGTTTAAGAAGAAATAAAATTAACAAATAGAGCACAAATGGCAATTGAAAAAACGAAACGAATCGAGGAAAACGGAAAAAGCAATAATAACGACCGACGCTGCTACGATTGCGATGGCTATGGACCGATATCGCGTACAAACCGCACATCGGTGGCTTTTAAAACAAACGAACTATATGTGAATAGAGGAGTGACGGGGGTGATAAAATGTCAAAAAAGTGAAAAACGGCGTAAAAAGCATATCATTTTTTGAAAAATTTGAAAACCCACCGACCGCCGCCGCGGCGAAGGTACGCGATTGGCCGCGCTAAGGAATCGTCGGGAACGGGCCGGGCGGACTGTAGAAACGGAGTGGTGCTTGATTTTTTACGCCACGGGTTCACTAACGTTGGCGTTTTCTGTTCCACGGGTGGCTAAAACCTAGGGGGCGCCACGGTTCTCGGAATTGTCATTTTATTGTATAGGACTAGCTCTAAGTGAAACTCGGATAGTCCAACTCGTAAATAGATACGATCTCCTGCCGTTAGTCCACTGCTTTTAGTTGTTAAAATTCATAAAAAGTGTAAAGTAGATAGGTGTATTTGATTGTCTAGCTATCAGTCATCAAATCACATAGGTAGGCAATCCGACTGCGTCGGATCGTGGACAATATACGAAGCGTATATCGAATATACGAAGCGGTGGATTGCGGACCCCGTTAGTAACGTCGTAGGTAAGATAATATTGTAGAATATAGTTTCTGTCAGTTAAAAGTTGAAAGTTATATAAGGATAAGTGATATGGATTGGACATAAGCCTGCGCTTTGGTGGGTACGTTTAAAAGTTGAGCGTCTAGCAATCCGTCACGAACGATGTAAATCATTAAATGGGA
>NC_042494.1:82113003-82115190 GCF_005508785.2 Acyrthosiphon pisum
TATAATAATAATTATTGGTTGCCATTGGTTAATCGTTATTTAAATTATCATTATTATTATTAATGACGTATTGGTATTAGTATTTTATTTGTATATTTGTTAATCAAGCATGTACATATTGCCGCTCATCGGCGGTGTCTGCAATCCACCGTAGTCGATAGCCACCCTGGCTGAATAACACTTAGGGCCAGTTGCACCGTCTCTGATTAAAGTTAACCGGAGTTTAATCGGCCTAATTTGCCCGGTTAAATATCTGTTATCAGCTGATTAAGCTTAATCGAAGTTTAACCGTAGACGGTGCAACTGGCCCTTACTGTTACGAGTTATATCCAAAAGGATTTGAACAATCACAATTTTTTAAATAGACAATAGTTGTCAAAATATTATAATATAATATACTTTTAAACTAATATTTTATAGTCTATTGAGCTACATTAAACATACTAACTAACATACTAACTAAGTCCTATTAATTCATATATATGCATATTACGATATGCTTACCTACTTTATATAATTACTATTCTATATACCGGCGCATTCGAATTGCGTCTCTAAATTATATTTTGTCCTATTTGTGTCCGTAGTTTTATCACGACACATCCGAGTTGCGTCCGTGGTTTTTTCACGACACATCCGAGTTGCGTCCGCGGTTTTCTCGCTACATGTATGAATTGCGTCCACAGGTTAATAAACTCATATAGATAATCTCAATTATCGATATCTGTAAATACTACTTTACAATTTAGTGTTGGAAATTAATTTTGTTCATGTTAGCATCAGTCACACTTCCACATTCTAGGTTCGACAAATTATCGTATTTTTATATATTTTTATTTATACAATGGAAGATCTTGAAATAATTAAAATGGTTAGTGAAAAAAATAAATTATTATATTGTATTAAAGGATACAAATTTTCTTTTCAAAAATTTTTAAATGATAATAGTTCAGAGGTCTTGTTTAAAACGCTTATGCAAGTGTTATTTTAAAATGAACGAAAATGACGAAATAATTTTTAGTACTTTAAATCATGAACGTGACAAAGACGATGAAAAATTTTTAAATCGTCAAAAACTCAATAACAAACTGAAACGTAAAGCTCTTGATGACCCATGTGAAAAGCCATGCAAAATTCTACAACGGTAGTTGCGTGAAAGAGATGTAAATACATTGACTACCACAGATGTAAACCGTATTAGGAAAAATATGCATTATGCTCGGTCGAGCATGATTCCAAAATTGCCTAAAAATTTGGAAGAGTTGCATTTGGCGTTAACCAATTTGGGTGAGATAAAAACTAATAAGGTTGAAATTTTTTTATTAATAAATAAAACTGAAAAAAATATTGTAGCATTTTCAACGACGACAAATTTAAAATTTTTAAGTTACTAAAACTTTATATATCGATGGCACATTTAAAATTTACCCTAAACTTTTCTATCAATTATTTATTATTCATGGTGCTAAATATACTACCTACACTCCTTTAGTATTTTTTATACCAACGAGCAAGTCTATATCAACATATAAAGATGCGTTTTATAGTTTCTTAGAAAAAATGAACCATTTGAATTTAAATTTTGGACCAAATATAATTTATGCCGACTTTGAACAGCTATACACTCAGCAGTTTCGGATATTTTTCTTGATGTTATACGCAAAGGCTGTAGATTTCGCCTAGGACAATCAATCTGGAGAAAAATTCAAAGTCTTGGTTTGTCTACAGTTTTTAAATATAAATCTGAAGTTGGAAAATTTTTGAAATTATTCTTGGTCTTTCATTTTTAAAACCCGATGAGGTTAATAAATGTTTTTATGAAGACCTAATGGCTATAAGACCTAACGTTGAAAGAGTTGATAATTTTTTTAATTACTTTGAAAAAAATTATATTTTGCTGGACAGTAAATTTCAACCATCAATATGGGCCGAATTCTTAAACTCGTTAATGCGTACCACCAACGCATGTGAATCGTTTCACTCGAAATTAAATGGCATGTTTTATTCATCATACCCTTACATTTTCCAATTTGTTGAAGTATTGAAAAATGTTCAAACTGACATTTATATTAAAATACAAAGTTCAAATTTAGGAAACAAACGAAGAGAGGATGTAGAAAAAAAAGAATTTATTAAAAAAAAACTATGATTGAATTTGAAAACAAAAATATAACACGTCTTGACTTC
>NC_042494.1:82117247-82118285 GCF_005508785.2 Acyrthosiphon pisum
TTATTATATAGGCAAATACAAATGCATATACATGTATGTAAAATGTATAGGTATGCGCTTACGGTCGGTCGGTCGCCGGCGTCATTTCGAAACGCGATTGCGAGGCGAACGAACAGATTTCGAAGGAAAAGCGCATATAGACGGCTTCAAAAAGACGTCGACTACACTATTCGGGCACGAACGGCGTGCGGAAAGACGAATCGGTCGGAGAAAACGAAAAAAATCAGCAAAAAACTCCGGCCGGGAGCGTATTTTGCGATCGACATTGCGACCGTTACGGACGGCGCACGAATATAAACCGCACACCGGCGGCTTCGATAGATCGCGAGCTACGCGAATCGAGTATAAAAGGTGACGAAAAGGCTCGAAAGTCGTCGAAATCGTGTGAAAAGGGGAAATTTTCGAAAATCTCAAAAATCTGCGGAATGATAAGAAAATTGGCGATAACGCGGCCGCGGCGACGGAATTTTTTCATTGGCGGTTCCCTATTTGCTGCGTCGCGCCTGTCGGAAAAAAACGGCGACTAACCGTGTTTTATAATATAAGAGATGTTCAGAAGAGTAGTAATGTGAATGATAAAACAACAGGGATAAAATATTCCTCAAATTCCTCTGAGAATGATAGTGATATATTTGAAATTTAATGCATAAATTGTAAAAATCGATCTTAATACTTGAACATTATATCTTGAATAGCTTAAATGGGTATAGATAGTGATGTGTAAATACACGATAAATAAATTTAGGGTAAATAACCAGGGTATTTATCCAGTATTTAAACTAAATACCCGGTATTTTGGGTATTTATTTTTAATTGCGTTTTTTCTATTTTTAAATTGTAAAACCATTTACCAATATAATGTAGGTAACTAAAACAATGTTATTTGTAATTTGTAATTAAATATTATGATAAATCAGGCTAATGTAAAATAAAGTCAATACAATGGTCACTCTAAAAAATAAAAAACTAATGCTTTATAGTTAAATTATTACATTATAAATTATATTATATATGTTACGGTCAAAGTGTATAAATCGG
>NC_042494.1:82118335-82119877 GCF_005508785.2 Acyrthosiphon pisum
CTTATATCAAAGAAACGTACATATTATACTGTAGTAAATAGTGTTATGGATGTTGATGATATTAAATGTATATATATATTATATTATCTATTGTTGAATTCCACATATTATACCTATACACAATATAATTTCTATAGAATTTATATCACTATTATTATAGGCAGGTCATAGGTACATTATATTATAGGTAATAAAAATAAATAACTCTGTTCCCATCTGTACATATAATTATATAATGCCAAAATACTATACACAGTATGCACTAAAGATTAATAGTAATTACTAATTTATTACAATATATCTCTTTCTAATATATAAAAATCTCGTGTCACAATATGGAAAATATTTATCTTCGAACTCCGAAACGGCTAGACCGATTTTTATGAAATTTTGTGAGTACATTAAGTAAGTGTGAGAGAGTGAAGTGATCTATTTTTCATACCCCTAGGTTTAACCCGGGGAGGTGCTCAAACGGAGATTTTGAGGTTTACGGTAGAAATTTTTGTTCTAAAGCTATTATAATAATAATTATTGGTTGCCATTGGTTAATCGTTATTTAAATTATTATTATTAATAATTATTAATGACTTATTTGTATATTGGTTAATCAAGCATGTACATATTGCCGCTCATCGGCGGTGTCTGCAATCCACCGTAGTCGGATTGTCTACCAGGGTGGCTGAATAACACTTACTGTTGCGAGTTATATCCAAAAGGATTTGAACAATCACAATTTTTTAAATAGACAATAGTTGTCAAAATATTATAATATTATATACTTTTAAACTAATATTTTATAGTCTATTGAGCTACATTAAACATACTAACTAACATACTAACTAAGACCTATTAATTCATATATATGCATATTATGATATGCTTACCTACTTTATATAATTACTATTCTATATACCGGCGCATTCGAATTGCGTCCCTAAATTATATTTTGTCCTAGTTGCGTCCGTAGTTTTTTCACGACACATCCGAGTTGCGTCCGCGGTTTTCTCGCAACATGTATGAATTGCGTCCACAGGTTAATAAACTCATATAGATAATCTCAATTATCGATATCTGTAAATACTACCTTACAATTTAGTGTTGGAAATTAATTTTGTTCATGTTAGCATCAGTCACACTTCCACATTCTAGGTTCGACAAATTATCGTATTTTTATATATTTTTATTTATACAATGGAAGATCTTGAAATAATTAAAATGGTTAGTGAAAAAAATAAATTATTATATTGTAATAAAGGATACAAATTTTCTTTTCAAAAATTTTTAAATGATAATGTTCAGAGGTGGTCTTGTTTAAAACGCTTATGCAAGTGTTATTTTAAAATGAACGAAAATGACGAAATAATTATTAGTGCTTTAAATCATGAACGTGACAAAGACGATAAAAAATTTTTAAATCGTCAAAAACTCAATAACAAACAGAAACGTAAAGCTCTCGATGACCCATGTGAAAAGCCATGCAAAATTCTACAACGGGAGTTGCGTGAAAGAGATGTAAATACATTGACTACCAGAGATGTAAAC
>NC_042494.1:82121353-82135293 GCF_005508785.2 Acyrthosiphon pisum
AGTTGAATATAATATAATAATAATAATATATAAAGAGAAAAGATCGAACATTTGTAAAAATTACGTAAAAAAATCGAAAAAAAAAATGCAAAAAAATTCGGGTATCGCGGGTATCGCGGGCGGCCGTGTAAATCATACGGCGTGGTAGGTATCGTGTCAGATATCATAATAATTGGTGAAAATAATAAATTACAACATTTTGGCAACGTGAATTTGGCAACATCGCATAAAATATTCTATGCTCAATTATGTTGCTAAAAAGATTTATGCTCAATCGTGCTTTACCGGGGGACAATGAGACCACAGTCTTAGTGGTTCCTAAAGGTGCCGTTGTCGTAAAAGTTTGGGAACCACTGATCTAATGATTGTTGAGTTTCTGTGAATACGCAGATTAGGTACAGAAAAAGCTAAAAGCTAAAAGCTGACATATTATAGTATTATAATACGGGTCCTTACTCCTACAATATCAGTCGGCAGTATTTAAATTTCTAAATCGGTAAGTTCTCAAAAGCCGACTGCCGGGACGTGTTCCTATATTAAATATATTTTTTTTTTCAAAAAGTATAATTTCAAACGGACAACGGCTCTCTGAAATTGCCGATTGATAATTACAAAAAATTCAACAGGGGGGGGGGGGGTGTGACGACCCACCATACCACCATTGCCGCCGGCCCTGAGTGCAACGTTGCTTTATCATTTAATTTGCAAACAATTTAACCCATTCAACTCGTTGAATTTTCTTTGTAATAATATATATTAAATAAGTCGAATAAATAAAATCATATAAATAAAACGTATATGATGGCAATTACTGCGAGGCAAAATTTACAATAAGTACATTGTTCTATTTCACTCAATAAAATAATTCCGATCACGCCACTGTAGTTTGTAATGATAAACGATATTAATTATTTTACATCATTAAAATGCTATAAATTTATCAGTGTTACAGCAACTAGCAAGTCTGCTAGTGTATGTATTCACACCTGTGTAAAAACACAACGCATTTTGGATTTGATTAGGCCTTCTGTATTTTATTAACACTCAATATTTAAGTTTACTCAGTTGTTTACGTTTTCATAAGTTTCTGAGAAAAAAACACGAACAAAGATAAATAATTGTACCTACCTACATGTGAAGGTTTAATTCCTTTTTATTCTCATTTGTGGCTTGCCATTAAATTATTGCGTATAATATCAAGTAGTAGTGTAGTACCTACTAACTCTTCTGAAAATGTCTAGGTATAAATTTATAATTCTTATTTTTATGGTTATAAAATCGTTATATTATTCAGAAGCCGGAAATGATGGCAAGTATTTTTTATGCACACTGAAAAATTAGTTATTACCTACCTATGCATATCTAATTTTTAATTTTGTATTTTACCATTATATATTATAATATGGTTAGATCATCAAGTCGATGAAAATGAAGAAGGAAAACGCATCAGCGGAATGTATGAAATAAGTAAGTTTTAATATGTATAATATTAGTTAATCACATTAATAATTATAAATAATATATGTTTTAATTTTCAATTTTGGACTGTATTATACAAAAATATTTATTTAAATAATTATAATGATTCAAAATATAACATGGCAAAAAAATCATATTTTCATAATCAATATGTAATATACCTAGTCACATTATTAAAAATATTTATAAATCAATAATAGTCTCAATAGTAGTCACATTATAATACAGTATATAGATTTTTTTGCTAATAATGTAATAATAATAATAATAATAATAATTACAATAGTTATAAATTATGAAAATAATAAAATCAAAATATTTTTAAGTCAATAATACTCTCAATAGTAGTCACTTTATAATAATATAGTATAATATTATAGATCTATTTGATAATAATAACATAATAATAATAGTTATATGAGTTATGAAAATAATAAAATCAAAATATTTTTAAGTCAGCAATAGTCTCAATAGAAGTCCGGAATAGTACTCCGGAACTAATTTATTAATCGATAACATTGCTGATAAAGCTGAGGGGCTCGGCTCACGGCTCGCGTCAGATATTATAATAATTGGTGTAATAATACGTGAAAATAATAAATTACAACATTTTGGCAACGTGAATTTGGCAACATCGCATAAAATATTCTATGCTCAATTATGTTGCTAAAAAGATTTATGCTCAATCGTGCTTTACCGGGGGACAATGAGACCACAGTCTTAGTGGTTCCTAAAGGTGCCGTTGTCGTAAAAGTTTGGGAATCACTGATCTAATGATTGTTGAGTTTCTGTGAATACGCGGATTAGGTACAGAAAAAGCTAAAAGTTAAAAGCTGACATTTAATTTCGTGAACAAATAATAGTATGAGAGGGTGGCTCATCATTATAATATTCTTTAATAGTTATTGAGAATTATCATTTAGTTCTCACAAATAAATTTGATTGAATATATTGATTTTTAGAAATTACAAAACTGCAAATTGGGGGACGGAGTGGCTGAGCGGTCTAAGGCGTCGTTTGCGACGCAGCCGACGCCGGCTCGACTCCTCTGTCGCAGGCGGTATTTTTCTTCAGCCGAGTCACGGCGGCTGTTGAGAATTACCGCAATCCCCCACTCGGGCATGGCAGATACCTACGGGTGCCCACTTGAAAATTCTACCAAACACAAAAAAACGTGTGTTCCCCTATCGTCCCAAAAACCTACAATACCTACAGCTAATGGCCTTAATTGCCGGGCTTAAGACCAATAAAAAAAAAATACTACAAATTAATAATAAATTGAAATTATATAATTTATCAAAAACAAAAAAAGAGCATATCAAAATTTTGTATTCCACTTTTTTTTTGCTCTTTTGACCAACTAAAATAAATTACAATATATTATTATTCTATGAATAATTCTATAATACAGTCCGTAGTAAATGGCATGACAATTTAGTGGTTTTACATCGTTAAAGTTCCTATACTTAATAATTAAGAACAATAGGTGTTATATGAAATATGACCATGTTTTTAAAAGTAAATAAGCTGAATAAATATTACTAAACAGTTGCTTTGTAATTTTTTTAAAAAAACTTAGGTATAACCTATATTATAAACACGCAATACCACCCAAAAGTATTTTCTAGATAAAAGAGCCAATATAATATTATTATTTTATATAAATTCCTTAATATTCTGAAATGATGACTGATAAATACTAATAAATAATAACTGACATAATATTTTAAGTGAAATAAATATTGAAAATAAATCATTTTGTGAATTTAAAATATTATCTGCGAGTTAACCAGTAAAAAAAAAAAATAAAGTAGAAATGATTTCGATTGAAAAAAAAAACTAAAAATAGATCAAAACTCGATGACAAACTCGATGAGTGATAATCGATAATGATATAATATTTATTCAGCTTATTTACTTCTAAAAACATGGTCATATTTCATATAAAAACTATTGTTCTTATTTATTATGTATGGGAACATAAACGATGTAAAACCACTAAATTGTCGTGTCATTTACTACGGACTGTACCTATTATAGAATTATTCAAAGAATAATAATATATTGTAACTTATTTTAGTTGGTCAAAAGAGCAAAAAAAAAAGTAGAATACAAAATTTTGATATGCTCTTTTTGGTTTTGATAAATTATATAGCTTCAATTTGTTATTAATTTGCAGTATTGTAATTTCTATAAATCAATATATTCAATCAAATTTATTCGTGGGAACTAAATGATAATTCTTAATAACTATAGAAGAATATTATAATGATGAGGCACCCTCTCATATACTATTAATTGTTCACGAAATGAAATGTCAGCTTTTAGCTTTTGACCTGTGCCTAATCCGCGTATTCATAGAAATTCAAGGTTTATTAGATCAGTGACTCCCAAACTTTTACGACAACGGCACCCTTAGGAAAAGGTTTCGTGGTTCGTGGAATCCCATAATGTCTGTGAATATGGGCTAAAATGCACTTTACCACGCCCCTCACGAATTAAATTTTTTTTTTAAAAAGACATGTTTTTCAACGCTGATTTCGAAATTTTTTGAATTTTTTTGTGGAAACCATTATTTTCGAAGTTATAGCCATCCAAATTTGCGATTTTACATTTATACGCATGCGCGCAACAATACTTTAACGCTGCGCATTAAGACTCTATATTAGTCCGTGGTCAAAATAATAGCCATACACATATAATAAGGTTACATGATACACTGTTACATCCGTTAACCTAATACAATATATCATTCTACCAAGATCGTGTTAATAAAACAACACATGGACGACACGATACAGTGTAAAGGCACCTTTAACTCTCGCACTGTCTTCGTCACCCGTCGTAGTTTTTGGTGCGTTTTCAGACGATTAAGCCGGCGGGCGACAACACTTCATTTTAATACGCAGCTTTTTCGCCGTTGCGCCACCGGGCAGCGTCCCGGAGCACAGTGTGGGCTTTTGGTTGGTCGACTACCTTTTTGTATTAATATTATTTTCAATTAACCGTGGCCATTATTCTCGTATTTTTTTTGAGTATTATCATTTATTATGGTCATTGTTATATAAAGTTTCCGGTAAGTGGTAACCGACCAAAGGAGCTGGAGTGATGTATGCATAATATTATATTATTATATACGTGTTGTTGTTGTCTATACAGATTTTATTTAAAATCTTTATTTTTTTTCTTTTGTCCGAGTTTTATGCCCATCATATTTCTCGGCTTTAATTTAAATATAACTTACAATTCTAAGTCGCTAATATTGTGTTATACTTACATTATTATTATCATTATTCATGTTACTTATGTTCCAAACGCCGAAACATATTAATTAATAATTATTATATAAAATACACGTTACTCTGTCTCACCAGTTCTCGGCTCGTGATACCTTAAATATATATATCCTCGTCAGGTGACACTCCTTGACGAATCTGCAGTCGTATATTCTGCGAGATGTCATATCTTTTCAAAACTAATATTAGTCGATCGAATTAAGGTGAAATTCTCTTTCTCTTTTGGTACTATTTGCATCAAATTTGTGTCCTACCGCTGGAGCAAAAGTATTATTGTTTATTATTTTTGAATCTTATGATTGTTTTTAGTTTTGTTATTAATTATTATAATAATTAATATGATCGTACACGATGGGGCGACAAAGGTTGACGACTTTCTTGATTCACACCTTATGTAGTTACAAGTATAACTTATATAAGGGCAGCATAGAGAACTAAAGGTCTTAAAATTTGCTTGTAAAGAAGCAGGATATTTTCCAATTAATATGGACGGTTTAAATTAATTTTCCAGAATATCCACGAATATACGAAACTCATTCGGAATATACGACGAGGATATCAAATCGTATGTAATTTTATTCAAGTTAATAGAAAATAATATTTAGTCTATACGTTTGAAAACCGGCTTATGTTATTTTACATTCATTATTTTGAGTGAAAGTAAGATAAGGGGCATTTATAAGCCCTTTTGAGTTTTGATATGTAATGATATCTACATCATTGCGCCAACACAGTTTCATGATTCAATATCATCATAATACTATTAATATGTTATTACCAAAAAACCACAATATACATCTGTACCCATGTACCCATTGTACCCATTATATTACCCAAAATTATACACAACAACAACAGTCATACTCATTATGAAATCAAATGACAATACAATATCTAATAAACACTATTAATACATAATATATATCTATACCCATGTACCCTGATATTATTCAAAATGTACAAAAACTATTAATAAGTAATAACCATATGCATATAGATATTATATTATAACATAATTGGTATATACAATATATATAACTAATTAAAAAATATTATAGCTTTCCTCCTCTGGACTCGTTTTAAGCGTTCGCTTGAAGAAGGAATCTTTCCTTCTATATTAAAGTTCAGCTCAGTTACCCCTGTACACAAGTCTGATGAACTGTCCAATGTTTCCAACTATTGTCCGATTTCTATCCAGTCACACATTCCAAAATTGTTGAATTGTTAGTCTTGCATTGTATCCAACTATCAATCAATAAAATTCTTATGTAGGAACAGCATGGCTTTCACCCTGGTCGTTCCACCATTACCTGTAATTTAGCCTTTAACAACTATGTATACCAATCTTTTAATTTGAAAACACAGGTAGATACCATTTACACTGATTTCAATAAAGCATTTGATTCAGTTAATCACAATGCCCTAATCCAGGTCCTCAACTTATCTGGAATTGGTGAACCTCTCCTGTCCTGGTTTTCGTCTTACCTCTCTTGCCGTTACCAATGGGTCAAATTGCTTGGAGTAAAATCTATTGTCTATCTTGCTACGTCTGGTGTTCCCCAAGGAGGTCATCTATCTCCGCTCCTCTTCTTTCTATTCATTAATAGTGTATCAAGTGTTCTTTACAATAGCCAGATTTTATGTTTTGCACAAGATATTAAGCTCTACTCTCGTATATGCTTCTTGGATGACTGTATTTTGTTGCTGAGTGATTTTGATCGCTCCACGGAGTGTTTTAATTTTCTAGGACTATTCCTTAACGTTTCTAAATGTAACTTTTGCCAGGATTCAGTCCACTGTCAAATATGCTTATCACTTCGGATCTACTGCTATTTCATGTTCTAACGACTATGTAATTGACCTAGGACTTATTCTTAGTAGTGATCTTGATCCTAGACCCCACATTGAGCATAATTGTTGTAAGGCTTTTAAAACTCTGGGGTTTGCGTTAAGATTATGTAGGAATTTTCGGTTAGGTCTATTATACAAGGTGCTTTATTGTGCACTTGTTCGACCTATTGTTGAGTATGGTGCTGTTATTTGGGATCTGCACGACCTCGATGACTCTCTAAGGCTTGAAAGGGTTCAGCGTAAATTTATGAGGTATGCTAGTTTTAGATTGAATATCCCCTGTGAGCCTCACAACTATGGACCAGTTGCTTCTCAACTAGGGCTGGTTTCGCTGGCTGAGCGTAGACGGATTTCGGGCATTAAGTTCCTGAATAGTTTATTACAAAGTGATATTGACTCTCCCTATTTGCTTTCCTTAATTTGTTTTAGAGTTTCTCAACGTCATTCACGATCTGTTGCTCCTTTTTATGTTCCATTCGCCTCCACTAATTACCTTAAAAATGAGCCTATTACACGCATGATGTCAAATGTCAATGTTGATCCTCAATTTCTTTTTTGCAAATAATTTACTGTATAGCTATTAATTTATTATTTATCATAATTTGTACAATTAATGTGTAAATAGATATGTATAATGTGTATATAATATGTTCAAGGGGGTTATCCCGTATATTTAATAAAAATAAAATAAAAATATCTTAAATATCTTTACATATAAGTAGGGTTAGGATTTATATTTTATACACTTTAAAAAATTTTTAAATATGCATTTTATTTACTAAAATATGCAAAAAATGTGTGTATGATATATTATGTATATGACGGTAGGTACCTACATTTTATTATAACATAAAAAAAGCTACGAGTGGAGGGGGTATCGATCCCCATCGTCCCCCCACCATAATTACGTCACTGGTAGTTGCTGAGTGTCAAGGTCTAAAATTAAGATATTTTGCTACTGCACACCTAATTTCACACGAAAATATTTTAAAATAATGAACATCGGCCTAGTAGTGCACATACCACATATACCTTCATTGCATAATGTGTTTGCTATTTATTAATAATTAGTTATAATAAATACAATCTTAGACGATCTTCTATAAAAGTCCTTGATACCTATATGGCTATATGACTAAATACATTTTAAAATTAAAAACGAAAGAGCTCGGGTTGATGATATACTTGCTTATTATATTATAAGTCGCCCAGAATAATATGGTGTAGTCGGAATTATTTTTAGTGTTAACTAAGGATCTGTAAAGGGATACAATATTATGATAATTAGTAATTTCCAATAATCAATATTGAATATTAATCAAATAAAAATTTAGAAAAGCTGAAAATAAGTTCTGTACCTACACTTTTAAATTTGCTACTACACACTTAATATTAGCTACTGCACACAATTTTAGTCCCTGCTGAATTTACCACCAAATTTAATAGGTTACTCTAATGTGTGTGTTCAATTAGAATTCAGCGATAAATCGTTGAATATATTATATGAAAAACGATTTTAATCGAAGATGGTCTGTCAGTGTCAGCGTATAATACTCAGTATATTTCAAAATATGTTGTTTGATATTGCTATTAGAATAATTAAAATTTTAAAGTAAAATAGGTACTGGATTATTTTAATTTTAACCTTTAAAAAGTGCCAACTATAAGATTCACACTTTCCTATCAGAAAATATATTTAAATTGAAAATCAAAGCATTTTTTCTACTACACTACTCCACATACACATTTATTGTAAAATGTATGTATTTATCAATTATCGCTCCGCTCAAAATCTAAAATGATATGGTCTATGGCCCATTAAATTATTTACTGTACTATATAGTTGATTTAATACAATATTAACATGTTTTAGTTTTGAACACTACTTTTTTTTAGATATTTACTAAAAAGCCTCCTCAAATAAATATGTATTGTCCTGTGTAAAATCATGTAGGTACCTATGTCATTTTTGTGATACGAAAATATATTATTGATCAGTAGAAATATTTTTACTTAAAAATCTTATATCTTGTTGACCTAGTCCCTACTCTCTAGTAAATAGGCAGGTTCAAGAGGCCGATAAACTATATTATCGAATTATAGAAACACCAATAATTAAAATTTTAATTTTATGTTTATGTTTAGAAAATAAAGAATTCGTTGAAGTACCTGAAACTGTCGAGATGGAAGTGTTCAAGAAATTTAAATCATGTAAGTTATTTTTAGTTTTTACTAACATAATATATTGTATATTTTAATATCGTGGATATATTATGTACTATCTATGTAAGCATATAACATTTTTACATTTAGAATAAAAGCGTACCAAAATAATTATTAAATGTTGATACTTTGATTATCAAAGTTTGTTGGCAGTAACAACCATCCTCAAGAATAGCGAGTTATGAGTATTTTAAAATTGTAAATTGTTTCTGCATCATCTGCCCCATGGGCGTAACTTGGGAAGTTTTTGTGCGGGGGGGCAAACTTTATTTTATGTTGATTTACTGTATACTTAAAGATATTTGGAGACTAAATACCTATACTTAATCAGTGGAAACTCAAGCCCGGATTAAGGGGGGGGGGGTCCAGTGGGGGCAATGTTGCCTCTATAGTTAGAATGTATTTAGGGGCCTCGGATTAGGTACTTTTTTCGTTATATAGGCTATAACACTGCATAAATTACCTAAAAAAAAAAAATCGATGATAATTTAGCGAGGAAAAAAGCTTAGGAATTATAGTTTATAAATAAAAGAATACATTACTCGTTATTTATTGCTATGTACCTAATACCTACGCATATTTATTACAACAGGTACTTGGTACCTAATATTAAATAATATACTATTATTTTTTTTTTCGTACAGGGGCCTCATTTAAAACTTTGGCAAATGGCAATGAATAAATACATTTTGATTAACAATTCATTTTTTTTTCTATAGTTAATCTTTTAAAAATATTATATTTTTCAGTTTTCTTGAAAAAATTAATTCTTACAAATCTAAAATGCCTTTTTGATAACATTTTTCAAATTAATTTACAAAATACCAAATTAATTTACTAAATGTTAAATTTTTTTTGGGGGGGGGGGGGTCAGTTGCCACTCTCGCCTCCTCTCCAGTTTACGCCTATGATCTGCCCGATTAACCAATGGCAACATCTTAAATAATAAATACTCAATATTTCTCCTATAACCAATAGCAACCATTTATAAACAAAAATTTCCACCGTCAGAAAGTTCCAATCGGAAAAAAATCCCCAAATACTTATATATAATTGTACATCTTAAAATACTCATATACCGCTTTAAAATTAAAATATTATAAAAACCAACGATATTGACTAGATAATAATCTTACCTTTAAATTTTATAAGAGGTCAATTCACTCTAATTTTTAAATTTATGGAGCGAAACGTGATCTGCTAAGCGTAAAATTTGGTATGTTACACACTTGTAAAACGGGGACAACACATATGCGGGTACAACTTCTTCTAATGTGTTCAACCATATTCTACCTAACTGTAATACATTGTAGCCATCAATAATGGTCAATTATTGTAAATTTTAATAAATAATAATATATTATATAATTTTAAGTCCAAATAAATTAGGCTATAAGTAAAGACCGGATCTATATACTATAATTAAACCCCTTTATATATATTTTGCTCAAAATATTTTTTAACTTTGAAATATGCTTTTTTATGCGTTAAAAATTTTGTATATCAGTTCATACGAAAATATTAATCGTCAAGAAAGCTTATCCAATTGGAGCTGCATACTCTCAGTAAAAATATGTAAAATCAAAAAAATCCTGTCACTAACTAGAGTTTTAAATATCGAATGCCATAAATATTAATGATCCGTTGATATATTATTATGTATGTTTTGTTTCAACTAAAAATATTAATTGAAATAATATTATTATTAGCTTAAAATTTAAATATCAGAATATATTGGTATTAGTTCTTGTTGTTTGGTATACAGACTGATAATTATAATAACGTGGCCGAGCGGACTAAGGCGTCAGTTGTGACGCGCCCCGACGCCGGTTCGGTACCTCGGCCATGAGTGGCATTTTTCTTCGGGCAAATCACGGTGTCCGGAGAACAAGTGTGCCCCCCCCCCCCCCCGGGCATGGCAGATACATACAGGTGTCCACTAAAAAGTCTGCCAAAACCAAAACACAAGTGTAGTAAACTTACAAAGTGTAGTAAACTTACCCTCCCCCACAGTAAAAACCACCCAATGGTCTAAGGTGCCGCGGATTAATTAATAATAATAAAAGAAAATAATGTACACCATTCATAATCCTAAATATTGTGTAATATACTTATATCATTCTTCGATTTCTATTTTCAAATTGAATTATAATATGAACATTGTATTGAATTCATATTGCGTTTTTAAGTACCTATATGAGATTCTTATGTATTGATTTAAGATTTAAGACGATACACATTATTGTAAATTTGTAAACATGCTAACATAATTATGTTGACGAATCGTTTTAAAAATAAATTATTTTTTTGATTCTATAATTAAAACTTGTAACTCATAATAAAGTTGTGCATACATTTTTTCAGATTTTCCAAATATCGGAGAAATATATGAAGAATATTTTAGCGATAGGAGAGATTTCTTTAGTAAATTATTTGAACTACAATGTTTATAACTTATAAAATATTAAAAATTAACTGTGTAGAATTATGAAATCATATTATTATTTAATAGTTAAGTATAGACTAATCATTTATAAATTCAATTTTATCATTTATTTAGAAATAAAAGGATGTTCTGAAGCAGAATTTACACGGGTTCTAAATTGTAAGTTAATTAATCAAACAGTAATTTAATATCTTAAAATTAATTGGGTATGATTTGATATATGGTATATTAGGCACATGGTTCTATTTTGTGGTCGAATAATATAATATAATTGAAAAATAATCATTACACATTTAATTGTATTTTTGGGTGAATTTTACTAAGTAGATACATCTGCTTTATTCTCATCTATAAAAAAATAGAAGAAAAAACTTTAATTTATTTAGTTAATAATGAATTTATTTGTACTTATAATTAATATAACATATTATGAAATATGCGACTATAACTTCTATCTAAACTACAACTAGTATAAGATAAGTTAAATTTAATTATAAAAAAATTTTAGCATAATATTTTTATGTGGAACATCTTAATTATGGCGCGGTTATGGGAGTGAGACAAAACATGAATGATATTGGCGTAATGGCGTGGCACGACGCGCTGCTCTTGGCTTACCCCAATCCGCCTAAGGTTGGCGATCCCTTCCACCGCGCGCATGTGCTACGCACCAGTATAATGCGTTAAATAATAATAATATTATACGCGTTGTTTAATATTATGTTGATTGTCCGTGTTCAAACACTAAGTACTACTTTACATGACTAAAAAATAATAGACTTAATAAAGGGACCATAATAATATCAATACTAACTCTCTTAAAAAAAACAGCCAGTTATTGAAACGATCAACAATAAATTATTATTTAACTTTTACATTATACATTAATCTAAGACCTAAGTGACATTAGTATCAAAATAAATTATGATTGTGTTACTTCTTTCTTTCAGCATACCCAAGGTTTTTGGAAACTGAAGCTGAATTCATTAATAGGATCAAATTTGAAAAACTAGACCGTAAGTTGTTAAATGATCCTTGTGGTTTTTTTAGGTTCTAAATTGTATTCATAATATCTATAAATACCTAATAGAGATAAATTATGTCATGAATTACATTTAATCTTTATAAAGTATAGTGAAATTAATTTTAAATTAATGTTTGGTAATGTTAGTTACTAAATATGTATTTGTTGTGGGAGAGTTATTAAAATCACATTTCTGATTGTCCAGTTAAAAATTAAATAATTGTATTATTATACCAACGGTAGTTTTTGACCATTGAAATAAAGGAATTGTTTTTTGCTTTGCATATGAAGTTAATCGTATATTAAACTCTCCAGATTTTGACATAAAATAGTATCAACTAAGACATGTGAAATATTATTTTACATAATTTTTTCTATTTCCTATATAATATTTTCCATCGTAATAAATCACCATAAAGGTATGATCAATAAATTATTTTTTTTTACTACAGTGAGCAATTCGACGAGTTCAACTGACTACTATATAGGGTTAAGGTTATGTAAGTGAATTCATTTTTTTAATTATTTTTATTTTATCAAAGTTGTTATAACTATTGCGTATTGTTGTAGCATACATATAATATATACGGAAACATCTAATTAATTCAATTACGTAGTTAGAAAATACAATTAATTACGAGTAGTGGATGATAACTAGGGCTAGGACTTAATGTTCTAAAAAACTTTTAATATGTATGCATTTATGTCCTAAAAAATTACTATAGATAAATAAAATAATATTAGCCATTAAGTATATAATGGTAAATTATAGGTAATATATTTTAGATAACATATTTTTGTTTTGATGACAACAAAATGATAAGAATTGTCTTCTAATCGACAGATCCATTTCTTAGACATTCACTTGTGTTTTACAAATGAGGATGTATGCTTATAACTGGTATATAATATTATCATTGAGTTTATATTGTATACATGAACACTTGAATAAAGAGACCAAACTCCACTTCTGATAAAGTCCCGAAATGAGTCACATGATTAAACGGCCACAGGCTGCGTTGCAGTCACTAGGATTACTTTTTTTACCCGTGTAATATAGTAATTATTTATATTTTTGTGGAAAATATAAGCATCATTTTGAACCAGGATCCTTTCTAAATCGTATAGCTTGTACGATTATGCATCTATACATATGCATATTATGACGTGTATATGTATATTTTCGTGTAAATTCTTAAGAAACAAATTTGGGTGTAACGAATAACGAACCATTGTGAACTTGGCAGCGCAACATTAGTAGACATCGATTCAACCAATCCAACACATTTGTAGCAAAGTAGCAAACCTAACCTAACCTAATAAAAAAAGGTTAAATAAATTAATAAACCTTATAGGTAGAAAAAAAAACTAAAACCTAAATAGGATTAAAAAAAATCAGGTGAATAAAAAATTTAAAATTAATAAAAACCAAGGTTGCATGAAACATTATATTTAATAAAAAACTAATTTCAATAAAAAATGTTAGATACATTAAACAGTGATTGTAAACTGCGCCCAAGGTACAGGTAAACACAAAATAATACATGTAAGCTGCGCCCGAGTTTTTATCAAATGTAAAAATAAAACATGTGTTACATATTATGTAAACTGCGCCCGACTC
>NC_042494.1:82135562-82136920 GCF_005508785.2 Acyrthosiphon pisum
ATAACGATTTAAAAATAGAGTTACCACGGACAGCCCCACCGATTATAAATGTTGACAATTGACAATTATCTTGTATTCTTGTTTATCTAAAATCTACTATTTATAATCAATGGGTATAATATTATTAATATTTAATATTATATTGTTATGGGTGGTAGACTTGTAGCTTGTTAGTTGTTGCTTTATTTCTCAGTTGTCAGACGTCAGTTGGTTGTTCATCCAAATTCCATTATGTGGATTTTAAACCACATACAAATTACAAACTGATAATCTCCATTAAATGTTGACTCAGTTTTAAATTTTAACAGACATTATTATTTATTACTTGGCTAATACTCAGTACATGGTATTTAATATTTATGTAAATTATTACTTGACCAGTACCCGAGACTCAGTTTTTAAAAAAATTATTACTCGACCAGTACTCGAGACTCGGTTTAAAAAAAATTATTACTCGACTAGTACTCGAGACTCGGTTTAACAGATATTGTTACTCGACAAATACTCGGTACCCGGTTTATAAGTAAAAACTGTACCCGGAACACCTCTATAGCAAACCTAACCTAACCTAATAAAAAAAGGTTAAATAAATTAATAAACCTTATAGGTAGAAAAAAAAACTAAAACCTAAATAGGATTAAAAAAAATCAGGTGAATAAAAAATTTAAAATTAATAAAAACCAAGGTTGCATGAAACATTATATTTAATAAAAAACTAATTTCAATAAAAAATGTTAGATACATTAAACAGTGATTGTAAACTGCGCCCAAGGTACAGGTAAACACAAAATAATACATGTAAGCTGCGCCCGAGTTTTTATCAAATGTAAAAATAAAACATGTGTTACATATTATGTAAACTGCGCCCGACTCAGTGGCGTAGCAAGGGTATGGCGAACTGTGCCTACGCCAGGGGCGCAAATCGTGAAGATGCGCAAAATTGTGCTTTAAAAATACTAAAATAGTACTTATTTTTATTCTACCTTCAAAATGAAATTTCTTCATAATACATTTCGAAATAATTTTGTTTATCTGCACAAACTACGTAATGATGAATTGTGTTCCATTAACTGTAGTTATGATCCTGCGAAATGTCCCAAAATAACACCAAGGTTAAAAGCTATTTTAATTGAACATGTTCCTCCAATCACTTTTAATCAAAACTACTATCCACATGATGAGAATAATCGTAATCTTAGTAATAAATGGTTCTTCAGAAAACTTAATGATGGTGAACAGGTTCGAAGTCAATAGGTAATATATAGTATTTCAAAAAATAAACTTTTTTGTTTTCCATGCATTTTTTTGTACCGCAAATTGTGCTTTTATTTCTGGTCTTGGCGATTGACCACTTTTGA
>NC_042494.1:82138536-82140431 GCF_005508785.2 Acyrthosiphon pisum
ATATTAACATTATCCGGATAATGTCAACATTGGCCATTCAACATTGGATGATATTAAGAGTGAAAACTGAATTCTATTTCTTTATACCAAGTGGGTCCGAGTGTAATCTACACGTGTAATAATTTTATATTTTATGGATTACACATGTAGATCCGTCTATCTGTAGATTATTTGAATTACGAGTTTAAAGCTGCTTTAATATAGTGCAGCAGTACTTTATCTTACCGATAAAGTGAACAATATATATGGGCTTAATATTTATCTTAATTGCATGACATTGTTCTTATAATTGTATATGTTGTACAAAACACGACATTGAGCGTCGATCTGTGATGTGTTTGTCCGTTATCTTTAATACAGCTTGATGAGGTGGTACATGTAGAAAAATCATTGAGGGAAATTGCGAGTCAAATGTCAAGGATATAAAAGGTGTTCAAGTAAGGGGAAATGTGACACCAATCGATGTAAATGTAAAGCATCTAGCATTTTGTGTAATTCAAAATGTCACGGAAGCATGCCGGGTAATAATAAAGGATAACACATTATGTATCATAAGTAGGTTAGGTTGTTAAAAATTAAAATTAAACTCATATTAATATTTTGTATTTTATGATTGTTGTCTTAAATATGATTAATATTGTTAATAATTTAAATTATTAACTCAAAATAAATTATTATCTCATGTATGTTACATTTTTATGGTTGTTAAGACATTATCCAAAAGTTCTTGGCTAATGTAATATTACCCGGTTAATGTTAACATTAGCCAATATTCATGGCGGCTTATGATGACAGTTGGCTAATGTCTCATTAGCCGGATAATGTCGACATTATCCAAATGTTAACATTATCCGTAACATATATATCTACCAAATAAATTCGGGCGCAGTTTACATTATACCTTTTTAGCATAAATAAAAATTCGGTTTTTACTGTCCTAAAAGGTGATCACAGACACAAAAAAAATAAAAATAAAAATAAAACACACATCATTGTAAAATCAATACATTCATCGTTTCACTCAAAATCTAAAAGGTTAGTTAAATCCTAAAAAAAATTTAAAAAAAATCTAAAAACCGAAATAGGATAAAAAAATCATTGTTGGAAAATGTTCAGAATATGTTGATAAATATTATCACCAAAGGGCCAATTTCAAATTTTGTGTTGCCAAGTTTTTAATAAATATCAATATTTTATTCAACTGATTTTTATCCTTTTTAGATTTTTTAGATTTTAGTTTTTTTCTTCTAGGGTATATTAATTTAACTAACTTTTTTTATTGAAATCAAATTTTTTTGATATAAATTAAATAATTCAGGGGTAGGTTAGGTTAGCTCCCCCCGTGATAGTAACTTCCAACAAATTCTGAAAGTTGTCCAACACTATCTTTTGTATATCGTACATCGATACAGCACAGTCATTATAATAATTATCTTCTTTATTAACATATATGATAATAATATACGTGGTGGGGACTGTCCACCGCGTACGACGCTGATCGGCTCGCACACGCCAGTCGACGTTATGGTTTCACGATAAATTAATATACGTCGTATAAAAGTCGTATTTCGCCGCTCGTCACCAGTTCTACTTAGCTCGTAAGAATCACTACAAAAGTGTGTCCCAGTGGGGTGACCGCATACGTGAACTTGCTTCGAAATGCGGTTTCGGGCCAGAGCTGGAGTAGTGAGGGACATATTTGTCGTCGGAATGGGTTCCGGAAAGATCCTGGTCCGATTACTGGAAGAGGTTGCGTCAGCAGCGTCAACCACTTTAGTAAAATTGATGGAAGTGGCAACCACCAGAGAGGCCAACATCAACGCAAGCAAAGAGTGGTCGAAGGAAACGTCCGGGGCGTTCCATTTCACCAAGCAGAAAGGGTTTCCAACACAGAC
>NC_042494.1:82140531-82142342 GCF_005508785.2 Acyrthosiphon pisum
CAATCACTTTTAATCAAAACTACTATCCACATGATGAGAATAATCGTAATCTTAGTAATAAATGGTTCTTCAGAAAACTTAATGATGGTGAACAGGTTCGAAGTCAATAGGTAATATATAGTATTTCAAAAAATAAACTTTTTTGTTTTCCATGCATTTTTTTGTACCGCAAATTGTGCTTTTATTTCTGGTCTTGGCGATTGACCACTTTTGAACCCTCGTTTGCCTGATCATCAAATTAACTTACTGCATAAACAAATCTTGTATAAAATGGAAAAAAATAGAAAAGAGGATACTTGATGCTAAAACTATTGACTGTAAGGTATAAAAATGTTCAAAAATGAAAAAGAAAAATGGCGCAACATTTTAAAAATAATCATATATATTATTTTTTGCAGTAAAAATAATCTTGAAAATAACTGATAATTGAAAATAATCAGAAATAACTGATGATTGTATAATGTTGTATTGATTATATACATAAAAAATAAAATAAAAAAAATATAATTTCGTCAATTTTTTTTATCTTTAAAAAGGCGAATTTCCAAGTTTGCCAGAGGCGTTAATGAGTCTTCCTACGCCACTGGCCCGGCTAAACTTTTAAAAATTAAACAGTTGTATTTTTGCAAAATTCAACATAATTACAGAATTACAAATCTAAAATTATTAAAATATTTAAGTCATATTTAATTCGTTAAATTAAAAATGAAAAAAAATATATAATTTCAAAAAGTACTACATTAGGACAAAAAAAATATATTGTTGATACATATTTATCAATTGGATATGACCACTATTATATTTATTAATTAAATGTCGTAACGTTTTGCGTTTATTTTTTGTTTTAGAATTTTGGTATTTAAGGGGTTCATTTATACTATTTAGTTTGATATGTGTTTCTATTTGAACTTCATTTAATTTTTCTAAGAACATGAAAATATTTGGATGAGTAGTATAAAAGCTAGAATTAAAATGAAAACGAAATGACTCGCATGCATTAGTGGGTAAAGTTGGTTTTGCTGATGCTTGAGCCCATATTTCAGGTGAATACTGAGCTTCTTCACGTATATATATATGTTACGGGTAATGTTAACATTTGGATAATGTCAACATTATCCAGCTAATGTCGACATTAGCCATGCGTTTTGGTTAATGTGTAATTTTTCGTTTATATTAATGAAATATTAACATTATCCGGATAATGTCAACATTGGCCATTCAACATTGGATGATATTAAGAGTGAAAACTGAATTCTATTTCTTTATACCAAGTGGGTCCGAGTGTAATCTACACGTGTAATAATTTTATATTTTATGGATTACACATGTAGATCCGTCTATCTGTAGATTATTTGAATTACGAGTTTAAAGCTGCTTTAATATAGTGCAGCAGTACTTTATCTTACCGATAAAGTGAACAATATATATGGGCTTAATATTTATCTTAATTGCATGACATTGTTCTTATAATTGTATATGTTGTACAAAACACGACATTGAGCGTCGATCTGTGATGTGTTTGTCCGTTATCTTTAATACAGCTTGATGAGGTGGTACATGTAGAAAAATCATTGAGGGAAATTGCGAGTCAAATGTCAAGGATATAAAAGGTGTTCAAGTAAGGGGAAATGTGACACCAATCGATGTAAATGTAAAGCATCTAGCATTTTGTGTAATTCAAAATGTCACGGAAGCATGCCGGGTAATAATAAAGGATAACACATTATGTATCATAAGTAGGTTAGGTTGTTAAAAATTAAAATTAAACTCATATTATATTTTGTATTTTATGATTGTTGTCTTAAATATGA
>NC_042494.1:82143715-82158631 GCF_005508785.2 Acyrthosiphon pisum
TTGGGTCAAAATAAAAACACAAACACGAACGGATAAAATCTATATCACAGGCGAATGGCCAACAGGCGTGGATAAAAATGAATAGCTTAAATCATATTACACGCGACGCCACGAAATTTCAACTGAACAGGACTGTTTGATGTGGGGGTACAGGGTGATTATGCCAAGTAAGTTCAGAGAGGCCCTGTTGACAGAATTGCACTCCACGCACGCGGGGATGAGCTGCATGAAGGCGATCGCGCGTTCGTATTTTTGCTGGCCGGGGATCGACAATGATATTGAAAACACGGCGTGGAATTGCGAAAATTGTGTACAGGTTAGACCCGCACCACCAAAAGCAGTGCTAACGCCATGGAAGTGGCCCGAACAAGTGTGGACGCGCATACAGGTAGACTTTTTAAGGCTTTACAAAAATAAAATGTTTTTAATAGTAGTCGACGCGACTTCAAACTGGCTCGAAGTGTTCGAGGTAAGCACGAGTTCGGCGTCAGTGGTAATCGTAAAAATGCAAGAAATTGTTGCTCGTTTCGGGATCCTCAAGTCCATAACTACCGATGGAGCCAAGGGTTTCACAGGTACGGAATTTAGTACGTTCTGCGTCAACGGGAACATAAAATACTTGGTGGGAGCTCCGTTACACCAGGAAACAAACGGGGCAGCCGAATCAGGGGTAAAATAGTAAAAAATTTCTTTAAGAAAAACCAAACAACCAGCGCGACGCAGTTACAGAAATTCCTGTTATTTTACCGCAATACACCGCACTCGGCAACACGCCAGACACCGGAAAAATTATTACTAGGACGTAGCACCCGATTACAGTTCGATATGTTGATTCCCAGAAAAAAGGACGTGGTTAGCGATCACCAGGATTCCCAAATCGTACAACAACAGCACGAAATCCAACAGGAAGACACAGTGGCCGTGCTTGATTATCGGACGAGTGAAAAAAATTGGTCGATAGGGACTGTTACGAAAAATGTGGGAAAACAAGCGTTTGAGGTAGATACTGAAGCGGGCACTTGGAAGCGACACATAGACCAGATCATTAAAATACCAAATAGGGACTCAGGAGTGTTGGAAGTCGAGTTTAGCGAAAACCCATCCGACCCAAGGGGGGGACTATACTCAGGCCCACGAGAGAAGTTACCCGTTTCGCGCATGCTGACTGGTGGAATTCCCCCACTTAGTGCCTTTTGCTGTATGTCACATACGTTGAGTTGCGCGGATTCAGACGCGATTTGGTCGGGACATGGGTTACTTCTCTCGTGGGCCAGGGTATAGTTCCAGAGGGGACCGGGAAGGATACAGACGGGCCAGACAGGGAACCCGAGACAATCTCAACCGGACGTTCTCGCCCGACTAGAATGAAAAGATCGCCCGACCACTATACAACAGTAGATTTTTGGAAATAAAACCGATACTACATGTTGATATAAATGTATATGTATATATATATTTTTATAATATAGATAAATTAGCATGTAAAATATGGTATACACGACACAGAGTATATATATAGATGTTATAAATAAAAAAAATTACAAAATATAAAATTAGATGTAAGTTTTAGTCAGCAAGTAGAATAAGCACGGTTATATAAACTCCAAAGCGAATCAAATTATTTAATGTTAGGGGAGAGGTGTTGTATATCATACATCGATACAGCATAGTCATTATATTAATTATCTTCTTTATTAATATATATGATAAATTATTATGACATACATTTGTTATAATTGAGATTGATCATGCCATTCCTTATTATTATTGTAACTCAGTTGTAAATAAAAAAAATTTTTGTTTATTTTCAGTGTATCCAATATTTGCTGAATCTTATGAAGAATATTCAGCTAGAATCATGGAAAAATGTAAGTTTTTAATTTAGTTTAAATTTATTCCAGTGGCGGTTTTAACATACAATTTTACATGAGACGAAAAAATATTAAATAGTAAATACACTATTACTCTAACACAGGAACCAAATATGTTAATGTATTCTTTAAATGCAGGGATGGAAAACGTTTTTAATTTTTTCGTTTTTGTTTATTGTCTTATTGATTTAAAAAATATCGTTTTGCTTAACATTTTTAAACGTTTTTAAAAACGTTATTTTTCCATATTGTTTTTGATTAACGTTTTTAAAAACGTTATTTTTTCATATTGTTTTTGATTAACATTTTTGAAAACGTAATTTTCCTATTGTTTCCAAATAAAGTTTTTGATAATATATATATATATATTTTTTTTTATATTCTTATAACTTTTAACTTTTAAGTTATAATAGTAACGCGTGATATAGAATTGCACTTAAAAGTTGAAAATTAAAATTAATTATTATAATATATATAAAAAAAAAAAACAATATTATCAAAAACGTTATTTGGAAACAATATATATTATATATATTGTATTGTATATATTGTGTAATATATATATTATATACAGAATATATTATATTCTTATAACTTGTAACTTTTAACTTTTAAGTTGTCATAGTAACGCGAAATACAAAAAAGCACTTAAAAGTTAAAAATTAAAATTAATTATTCTTAATATTTAAATATTAAATCAAAATTATAATTTATATAAAAATTCAAATAAAAATGTTTTAAAGTTAAAGATCAAAAAGTAAACACAAGTGAATTTTTTTTCAAAATTTTTTTTTCGTGTTATAATTTAATAATGTATATAATACGATAATTTATTTTCGTTTTCGTTTTTGTTATTCAATTTTTTTCGGTTTTTGGGATTTTTTGTTATCGTTTTTCAGTTGTTTTTTATTTTTGTTTTGTTAATTGTTTTCGTTTTTTGTTTTTTTCCATTTAATAACGTTTTTTAAAAACGTTTTCCATCCCTGTTTAAATGGTATGGGTTATCAAAATTGAGCGGAAAGATTAGCCAGTTACAATTAAAAACTATTCTGTGCTATAGAGTCAATAGACAACAGTGCGCAGCCCCACACCTAGCAAGTAGCGCGGCTGCATACAATGTATGTACACGGCGGCCGGCGGGCTGCTGCCAACGCTTATAATATTGTTGAGCGGTTGATTTTAGTCGTCTCCGGCGGCAGTCTGCGCATGCACTATTCACACTATTTTACGAGCGTGCATGTGTGTGTGTAGACGCACCTCGCATGCACAAACTTAGGCGACGGCGGCTACCGCCTTTGTCGATCTCAGCGTTTTAGCGGTGGCGGCGCCGGGCGCAATTTAAAATGGAAACGGCTATATAATAGCTCATAAGTTACGTTACAGTGACGCGCAGCCATTCTCGCGTTCGTAGGTACAACTGTACAAGTTCTGTACAAAAAAATAATATTCAATATTGCTGTTTATTAAACTTAAATTCTAAATCATTTAATGTCTGAATTATATAAATAAAAATTGAAAATGAAAATTCAAAGAAACAAATATTTTTTATTTTCCTGAAAATTGCCTCACTCCCAAAACCACCACTGATTTATTCAAAAACAATATAGATGGGTACAATTTATGTCCAAGACATTATTAAGAGGATGGCAGCGCAATATAAGTGTTTTCTCTCAGACCCACGCGCAACATGGATAAATCGCTTTCACCTAAACTCGTATTTATTATTTTTTAGTTATCTTAGAGTAAAAGTTAAAACCACCTATGACAAAAATTATGGAGCAAACTATTTTTGAGGGTTTGATTTATCAAATTTATATTTAAAAAAAAAAAATTATTTTAAATAATGTTAAAATTGTATTGAGACAATAATTAGGCAAATTGATATGTCACACCCTCCAAAATATTATTCGCTATCATTTTTGTAATGGATGAATTCACCTTAAGATTAATCAAAAAATTAAAAAATTTTGCTTGAGGACCAGGGAGAGAAAACAAACAGTGTGCTGACATCCTCTTAAATTATATTAATTTCGTTTCAATAACTATTTATTAAATATTTTCATTTAATCATCCACAATCTATGACTTATAATAATTATTTGATTTTTTTAAATTTAAAATCATAATACTTTGGTTACCTACGGAATAATACAAATGATGGGTGTGCATACAATGTTTGATAATTATTCGTTCAGAACCGTATTGTCGTTGATAAATATTCCGTTGGAATTGTATTTTTAATGAGCCATAATAATATCATAATAACACAGTATTAAATTATTGTTTAGGTCTCCATCCAATGAAACTGGAAGCGTTCAATCTATACCAATCCTGTGAGTAATTTTAATTTTAATATTACATATTTACAATGTAATATAATACCACAGATTATATAAAACCAGATAGTGCACTTCTAAATTTACTGATAAATAAAACCTACCTGAATGCAGTAGGATCACATATGAAAAATAAATTATTGTACAACACCTTTACTATAATTATTATTGTATCAAATAACATGAGAATGGTTAGGAATTTGGCGCGAGTGCTAAATATCAATCATGCTCATGCATAGTTAATTATCAATAATTTCTTATAAAAACTCTTTTTCTTTATTAGTGGTGGTACTGATTTGAGGTAGGTTCTGATTTGCTTACATTTTTGAGAATTATATGGGCTGAATAGGGAGTGCACTATCAGTTTTTATATAGTCTGTGATAATACTATAATATAATATACATTGTAATCTAACATATATATATCCATTAATTTTTTGAATAAATGGGTGGGTAGAGTTATTTAGGTAATACTTCCAAAGGCTGGGTCGTATAATATATTCCGGACGTCTTAGGGTTATGGTGGACATTTCATGGCACGTGACACTCGTACTCTGTCGTGGTTCTAGTGCTTGCACTAAGACACTGTGTGTTTGGTGTTGTCTTCGTGGTATAGGCAGTAGAGAAAATTTGGTGGGGAACTCCCCCCCCCCCCCCATTGATAACGCTTGAAGCGACTGGTAAGTTATTTATACTTTTGGTCTGATTACCAGGAGACTGTATAAGTTCCTATACGGTAAAAAAATGAGATATGTAAATTCATTATATATAAGAATTCATTATATTAATGCATACATTTGGTATTGTTCTAAGATTTCTGTAAATAAATCTAGAAGTGCAATATTTTAAATGGCTTAGATTATGAAATACTAAATACAATTATTGGTACCATATTTATTTTGATGTTGGTAATTATTTTCCTTACTGCTGGAATTCTAAAAGAAATCGGCTTTAATGAAAAATTCATAATGAAGTGATTGGACTATTATTAACAAACGTTCAAAGCATATTACTTTATTAATATGTCAACAAATTAAAGCAGTGTCATATTGTACCCACATTAGTGATTCAACGTAAGTCATTACTAAAGTAGAATAAGTTAATATCACAATAAGAAATACTAGTATTGATTATATCCAACAGAAAATAGATATAAAAGAACCATTTTCAGAATTATTTACATTGCATAAACATTCAGCAGAGTTAAAAAAAACTAATCAGATTCGAAACTTTAATATGCTTATGAATAATAAAATCGTTCCATTATTGTGCAATATGGTGCACAGAGATTGCTAAGGAGAAGAAAGTACTTGGTTTTTTTTTTACATTCATGACATTTTGAAGCATAGAACGTGTTTCAGCCGCATGATTGGTGTCAGGCATTAAAATCATCACTTATTATGGAATTATTTTTAATTGTATTGAAAAATTCTGTTAACTTTAGGGACTTAGGGTTGTTATAATATTAGGTTTGGGTGATGATTAAATTAATGCAATAGTAAAGGAAGTACCTAATGTTCAATTTTATTTAAATTGAGCCTATGAGCTCGATTAGCAGAACACTTGGGAAAAATGATTTGATTTCAGAATGATTTGTGATGGTAAATATGTTTAAGAATAATCAGTGACGTGGGTCTCAGAGATGAGGTAATACTGTTTCGAGCTCGTGAGCATGATTTCTTAGGTCATTTTCATTGAATATAAGTAATATAAGTATAAAATTATCTGTGACAGAGTTATTGTTATTGTTGTTATTTGGCAAAGGGCAATTGATTGATTTATAAGATAATTAAATTTGGTGAAATAATAGCTGTCAGTCGGGAACTGGTTAATCCGTATCCTGATACCAGTGGGTTATCGCAGGGGATTAAAGTGTCAATCTCCATCATGCAGAATTTATCTCGATCACAGCATACATGTTGTTACCATGCAGCTGAACACGTTGTGATTATAGTTTAGAATAGCGGTGGTTCTTAATAAATATTTCTACTAAATGGGCTGCATCACTGCGCCATGTCGGCTCGCGACTATCAATGCTTTTTGTATAGGGTGGACTGGTCTATTGTGGAATGGTGCGGCGCCATTCTTATCAGTTCTATCTCATGATTACGCAAAGCCATTTTATCGATTGGTTACGTAAAATCACAGATTATATGAAAACAGACTGTGCACTTAGATGTAGACAAAAACTGGCTGATAAGATCTCCACCGAGATCTCCACCAAAATAAGTGCGACAATATCAACGGATTGAAACTATTGAATGTTAATCATATAATCTAGTAGTTCTCATTAGTCGGGCGACCGCTCCGCCACAAACTTTTAGCGGACAACGGGCGAAAAATAGCGTTATGAACTCCAATTTAACTAAATAATATTTAATATCTAAATGTTGGTGTATGTATAGGCACACTGATTTGGACGGATCACCGTATTCATATTTTCTATTGCATTATAGGAAGTGCTCTATCTGTTTTCATAATATAATCTGTGGTAATATACTTATATACCTTGTATAGGTGGCTCCCAACAGGTATATAGGTACACATTTTGCTTTAGCTCACCTAAGCCTACTAGTCGTTACGTGCGTAACAAGCACTATTACTTAATAGGTAATCGCTTAACACAGAATACACGCAGGGTCATCAAGAATCGATTTGATTGAGTAAGTTTGTAATTAACCCGTGCCTTATTGCAACTAGTGTATTCATTCCCAGTCAGACCCACGCTCTACATAACACATAGAAACAGCCAGAACAGTAAGTTGGAGGTTGGTAGCTCTCGAGTACACCCCGACGCCAATCGTGCCTGCCTCCAGCTTTTATTCGCGATGATCAGCCGTTAGATTGCTCAAAGACTATGTTCCTAGTCTCATGTATTACGCAACAAATCTTGACCGACGCTCCAATGACAACACATATTATATATATATATATATATATATATACTAGATAACTAGGTATAGAAAATTATGATAACAACATGAGGAATACTTTAAGTGGCGAGAACGTCTAATGTATAGTAGATACTATTATACTAATGCTTAATACTAAAATTAATTACTTAAATCACAAAAATATTATTATAAAATATAACTCCAAAATACCTAAAACCTCTCTGAAAATGGATGATGCCATGCTAAATTATCAATATGGGGTTAGTTGTTCCCCACTTCTGAGTGTCTCAGACATTTGTGCAGCAGAGTGGCTGTGTAGAACAACTGGTTTCATAATATTTTTTTATGTTACCAACTTATTGGCTCATTTTGTGTCACATTTAAGTTTCCCTCTCCAAGTTCAACCATATCTCTGACTATAGGTAGGGATAGGGGGGAGACACATAGAACATTAGTGAGTATCATGACGTAATGTGTTATATTCGTTTTCATAATATATCTTACCAATAAAAATGTATAAATATTTAAAGTCAGTTCATTCTTTGTGGATCGGCCTATATAATATATAATATTAAGCAATTGTGTTTATTTTAGATTATCCGAATCTATGTGAACAGTACACTGAATTTGTTAATACAATGGAGATATTTTGTAAGTTAAAAGTTTTATAGTAACTGAAACTCTTAAAGTCTAAATTATTACATTTATTATACCTACCTTGATAACATAATATAAACTGGTAGTACCTATCTATTTTCACTATAAAAACATTACTTATTCATGATAATATATCTACTTTGCTTAATTTATTATATTAATTAAAAGCAATGTTTGTGTATGTGTGTGGTTCTGAAATATATTTAAAATTATTTTTTAACATTTTATACATCTCCGGGAACCACCGGGTAATATACAGCTAGTTTTATATATTTGTAGACTTATATTTTATATTTGATCAAAATAACCTAAATTGCTAAGTTAAAAATCTATGCAACAATGTAAACCCATAAACATTTAATTTATTACGGGCAACGCCGTGCAGGATCTGATAGTATAATCATAACACCTAAGTATACACAATATAAATTAATAGATATAACATTAGGTAAGTAATAATTTATGTATTTTTGTAGCTAAAAAAACAACCAAGTATGAGAAATTAAGTAAGCACATAATAATATCCATCTATATGATTTTTTTTTTTAGCATATAATATGGTATTAAAGAGTAACTAAATGGTGTTAGTTAGTTTTTTATTTGATATCAGAGTATAAATTCATTTTAAACCATTAATAACTGTATTTCACGATAAAAAATTATTTTATTTCACAAAAAAAAAACGAAAAATATTTAAAATTAATGTATTAGAAATATTATTTAACATTACTATTCTAATGACAGTTTCAGAACTAAATTCATCTTATTCTGAAACAATTTACGATAGATTAAAAGCCGGTAAGTACCTATCTACAATTATGTGAAATAAATTAAATTTGAGTATTTTACCATACTTATGAATCATTTAACTCATTTAATTTAAAAATAGGGTAAAACATTTCTTAAGAACAAAAATATAATGCCAAACAAATTGGCTTTTTAATGAATTCGATTAGGTAATTTTTTATGTGTGTGCTTGCGGCTCGTGTAAATGTGTGCATAGTATGTGATCAATATTGTAAGTGACTGTGTTTAAAACAAATAGCGGAGCACCCCGCACGTGATCGTACAGGCCAATAACGCATTACATAATAAATAAAAATGATTTTGTTTTTTTTTTGGTCAAAAGTTTCAACCTGCCAATCAATATAACTAACCTATTTATCCGATAAATTTTCTGAAAACATATTTGAATTTGTCATAACATTTACTAGAAAACGACTTTTTAACATTTTTTAAAAACTAATTTGGAAGGGTTAGGTTTAATTTCAAAAAGTGAAAATTTTGTTTTTAGGAAAATCTCATGACATATTAAAAATATGTTTTCAGACGTTTTATCCGATGACTAGGATATACTATTAGTTTGACATAATATAGGTCTATTTTTGGTAGAAAAAAGAAATGAGATCGAATCTCCTTAATAATAATAAAATAAAATTATGCCTTGTTAGTCATTGGGTACATTTGTTAACATTAATTAATAGTAATTATCCAGTGTACTCAAATATTCGAAAGATTATGTAATATGATATTCAAGTTTAAACTAATTCTAAATGTATTGGTTCTTATAGCATTTCCAAAACCATTTGAAAGCCAAGTAGGCTTTGATAATCGATTGAAAGAGGATGGTATGTATTTATTTAATTTACCTACCTAAGATTGATGTTTTTACTATAGTCATCAGCTGGTATAAATCCCAACAAGGACCAGAAATGTACTAGAGCTTATAGTTGGTTACTTCCAAAACCAAGTAAACCTATGATGGGATCATATCGTAGGATAGTTTACCTTTACTTATATCTAGGCACATATTAATAAATAATAATATATTAAATTATAGTATAGGCATAATGACGGATGTTAAAATTAGTAATAAAATAGTTTTTAATAATAGGAAAAAATCACAGCTTTTTAATCAGTCCACTATTCATGACACAAGAATCTAGTGTAGTGTGATCTGTATAAACCATAATATTGAACTATTATATCTCGGTGTGCATGTTAGGGCGTTAGGCCTTAGAGTTTACTTGGCGCATATTTAAATTTTAAATGAATGTACTACTCATTGTAAAAATATAAAATAAGTATATCAAATGGAGAATTTTTAGTAATTTGGATACAATAATTTTGTATTAGTGTTGTTTGGATAAAGTAAAATAGTTTATATAAAATTCTGTTTACTTATATACCATTATTTTTTAATTATAACAACGCTTTATATCGATACATTGTTTTTATTTGAAGGTTTTCATTTAATATACAATCGTTTCTTTGCAAAAAGAAGTGAGTTAATAATTTATTATTTAAATTATATTTTTATAATCATGCTTTCTGTTAGTACTTTATCATGATTAAATAACACTTGCAAAATATAATTAACATATCATAATTATAAATTATTAATTTCAATTTAAAAATTGGCTATTGGTTATGTGGACTAGGAGAAATATAAATTTATTATTAATGATGTCATGTCATTAAAAATTAAGTAAATTAACAATTGATCAATCCTGTCAGTAGTATCTATGTTTTCCCACTAAATCCTTGAACTAATTTGTTTAAGAGTTCCTCTTTGATTCACTAAGTCCTCATTCTTATTGTATCTATCTTCCATTCGCTTTCATGGTCAGTCGGACTTCCTTTGTAACCACTTATTTCCCACAACATGTGTCCAGCCTTCGAACAATTACTTTTAATTATTAATCTTTCGCCTTATGTAACTTATTTTCTCTAGTTAATTATAATTTATATTTACACACTGCAAATGTATTATTTGAATATGAAACGTACCGATTACTGAATATATGAATAATTTAAAAGTGGTAAAATATAATTTTTCAGTGTACCCAAAAATGTCGGAAACGTATGAAGAGTACAAAAATAGAATTAATAGTATTTGTAAGTTTTTTCAATTTAGTAAACATGTTTTTATATGCCTACTCAGTATTAATGGTTCTAATAAATTGTAAATATATGATAATTTTAAATAATTATACTCCATGCCACGAGAGAACGCATACGGCGGCCGACCAAAACGTGTTTTTTTCGCGCATCCCTACCAGTTTACCAGCACGAGCACAACTTGTCGGAGCGCTTAGGTATTTGTTGGCAGCTGTATACACTGCGAATGCAGTAATAACATTTTTTCAATGCCGTTTATTCTTGTGTAACGTGTCCTGTTCCGTGTTCCGCTCCCATATATGTTTTTACCTTTTTAACTCATAAACCACAATGAATAACGACGATCAAGAAATTATCAACACGGCGCGTGTTTATATTATATTGAGCCGCTGTATGCACAGACCAACTGTCGCATGGTGGGAGATTATATAGATTAGTTACCTAATTAGTTAATATACTTATCTAATTTATGGGAGTGATTTTTCTAAAAACCATAAAAATCGTTTTACAAAGTTGTACCTAAATGGCTCAGCGCAGCGCAGTGGCTGAAATCAATCACATAACGTAATTGAGAGTAAGCAACGTACTTATTACAATAGCTTATGAGTTATGGCCATAGTTGCCGGGCTCTAGACCAGTACAAATAAAATAAATTTTTAATTAATAATATCATGTATCCATTTTTAAATGTTATTCAATATTTCAAATTAATAGTGAAATCATGTTACAAATTTAAAGTTTCTATAAATATATTATAAAAAGTATAAAGGATTTGAATAATTTTATTTTGAAAAAATAAATTTACAAATTAAATAAAAATAATTTATAAATGGGGCTTAATACTGAAAAAAATTAATTAGTATAACAATATAGTTGACTGGGGTAAGGATATATTATTTATATTTAATAAAACCTTCGACAGTATATTGTGTTAAAATAGGGTTTTCTGATAAAATAGGTACATTGATATCTGCATTAGTTTATATATTGCCACATTATCATTTATCACTATTCACAATCTTTTTTTAGGTCTAAGACCAATATCAAATAATATGTTTGTGGAATATAAGAAAAGTAAGTGTAAAAATTATAATTTTACAATCTGGAAAATTATGGTTGTTATAATGTAATGGCTTGATCCGTTTGAGGAACTTATATGATAATGTTGGCATGAAGATCCGACCCTGCAACAGTATTCAGCTGTTGTGATATTTGATGAGTTTCTAATGAGTAATAATGTGAATATAATTAGTGAGTTCAAAATTGCGTTGAATATCTATTTTCTTTTAATTTCACATCAGTTGGCGCCCAGGCAGGTTGCCAAGTACTGAAACTGCATGTGCACTCAAAAGGAGTGGAGGTAAAATGTAAGTTACTGGTGTCACAGAGAAGCATATAGAAACTAAATCAATTAATTTCCGCGGGCTATTAGTGGTTTAATGACTTATTTAAATATAATTAATATCTAGCCATTTTTAAATTTTTTTTTCAAATAAATTAATAGGGTGTTGGGTGGATAATTATTTTTAACCACGTGTGTTCTCAAAATTTGTTTGTCTCTCAATGAGTCAATATAATAATTAAGATCTTTCAAAATATATAGTTTTATAAATACATACTATAGAAAGATTTAAAAAATGATAGGGCTACTAAAAACTTTTGGACCACTGCTTTAACTTAAAAAAAATACCAGAAAAAACTAACTAAGAATAAAAATATTAAGGCAACGTCAATAAATAATTAGTTCAGAATCATAAAATTAAAAAGTTGTACACATTATGATTGTATATAATATTATATATATATATATATTTTTTAGACTATCCACAGCTTCAATATTCATACACTGAAATAAATTTTGAGAAAAAGGGTAAGTTTTTCAAAATCTAATAAAACGTAAGAATCGTATTGTTGTCTTGTAATATTCTTAGAGTTGAAATAACGGTGGCCATTACATCCTCCTCTCCTTCTTTTCATCATCATTATGCGTATTATATATTATTATTTACAATTTGTACAATCTTTATGAGTAATAATTATAACATTGTTGTAAAACACAATAATATTAATCAAATAATTAGGCTATGTTCATCATTATTGTTATTTTACTTGAAATAAATGCGTAACCGCACAATAATAATATAATATTATGGTGAATCGTCGGGCGTTATCTTTATTTATTATTGCAGCAGTTCTTTGCAAATAATTTTGACACTTGCTAATGCGGCAGTGCATTATAATGGTACCTAAAAATATAAATAGAAAAATATACCACATTTGAGAGCTAAATCTAATGAACGTCAAATTTTAAACTGAAACTTTTAGCGAAACAGGTACACTATTGTACCAGGTAATAATATTTATTTTAGTGATTTTATCTCACTACTAAGATAGTGCACAAATCAATTTTAAGCTTTTGGGCTACCGAAAAAAATAGAAAATTTGTTCTTTTGTGTTAGCTCTTTATAGTTATTGGTCATTGCACCGAACCGACCAGATCACGGGGACTTTCCCCCATAATTAGCTTGCCTTTTCTTTTTCTCATTTATAAATTGTTCCATGTTCCTCGTTGTGTGGTCATTGTACATACATTCCCATTGTTGTTGTTGTTGTTGTCTTTGTGTGCATGTACAATAATGGACGACCATATTCAATTTTTGGCGGTTCCCCTGAGAAAGTCTGGTTGCCGACCCAGTCATTTTTCAAGCACTACCAATCAATCTTCGTATTTTCATAAAACTTTTCTATCTTTCTATCTTCTTTGATTATGATAAACCATCGTGTACGATGAAAAACGATTCTCAGCTTGCGTAAATATGACCGTTTTTCCATAATATTTTTAATTTATTTATCCAAATTGCATATTTCACATCGATTAAAGATGATGAGGTATCGTCAATAATCACTTATTTATATGGTATATATTAGATATTGATGGGATGGAGGGGTATAGGGTGGTATGCACTAGGTATTGATGGGAGGGGAGGGGTATGGTATGACATGATGTGAATGGTTGCGCACGGTATTGACTCTCATAGACTAGGGAGTAGGGAAGGGCATGGTATGGTATGATGTACATGGTTGTGCACGTACTTGATAGCAGGCGTGTGGATAGGTTAAGATGATTAGGGGGTCTAGGCATCATAAAAGACGTGTGGTGAGGATAATATATAATATACATATATATATATATATCATTTACGGTGTAGGACGGTAGGGATATGTATGGGAGGGGAAGGGGGAGGGCACTGACAGGTGTTACCGGGCATTGTCGAGCATGGTCAAGCACGTATGTGATAGTATATACATGTATATTTTTGTGATATACCATTTTTAGGGGGTAGACATTAATGGGGGGGGGGGGATGTTCACTCACGTTATAGGATTGTAGTGGTATGTATGGGAGGAGGAGGGGAGGAGCACGACACGGCTCGGCATGGCATGGACTAGTGTGCGGCATTGACTCGCATGGACTAGTGACTAGGGACTAGTGTGGACTTGAACCGCCAAAATCATACTACCTACTCATTTTATATCAAACACCAACCATACGTACAAATTAACTCAATCCATATACGATATACCTACTTACTTATACATCAGTCCAAAAATATTATATAATATATTATAACCATCAGAAATCAAACATGGTAAATCTTTCAAAATTATTAAAATAAAATTATAATTTGGCTACTTATTACAAGAACAAATTATGGATATAATATAATAAATGTATAGGATTAGGTACTGTATTACTTTTTAGGTCCTTACATTAATATGTAGATGATTTTAATAATTATTCATACTTTTAATTCTATAGCTTTCGATTGTACTATTATGAACCTGTACGGTTTTATGTATTTAATATATATAAATATAGGAAAAAATATGCATTTATTTGTACTGATATTTTAGATAGGTATTTGAGAAAAATGTATTGTAACTTGGTATCTGATTGTACTATTGTACAATTTACACATATTAACTATACTATAATGAATTTGTATTTAAAACTACGAACTCACGGACACCACAATATGAGCATGTTCAGTGGGCTCCATTATCATCTTAAGGGGGCTGCAGCAGGTTTTGACAAAAGTCAAAACTAATGTAGATTTGACCAATCTAAACATTAATTTTGTTTGTTATTGTGTTTTTAAATATATTTAAATTCCGTATCATAAAATAAACCTTAAGGGGGCGGGAGGGGGCTCCAGTCAATGAAAAAAAGTAACTCTTAGACCAATAAGCGGTGGTA
>NC_042494.1:82158708-82164160 GCF_005508785.2 Acyrthosiphon pisum
TGTAATTTACCACCGCTTATTGGTCTAAAACGTATGAAAAATACGAGAGCTGCAGCCCCCTTAAAGAATAAATTAAATAATATAGCCAAAAAGCAGTTACCAAAAACTACCTATGTAAAAATAAAATTTTTTTTTTTAATCATTTTTTCAAATTTTAAATTTTAATTTAAACTGAAAATTTATAATATTTTAACCAATTCAACATAGGTGTAATAAATAAATAAAGAAATAAATAAATAAAGTATATAATATTATACCTATATAACGTAATTTTTTTATAGAAAACAAAAGTAACATAGACCAAAGAAATTTAGCCGGCAAGTGTACTCTTTTTATTTTTAATTTAATTTAAGTATTAATTATAAATTTATTGGTAGTATTAAGCCAGAGAAATAATTTAGTAGTTGGTTTACTTGGGTGTGATGAGGCGTGACAGTCACGCCCTCTCCTAACGCCTAAGCTAGGATTTTTCTTAAGTATAACAATTATTATGTTTAACCATAATTCTTATTAAATACCTACTAGTAAAATGACAAAATTAATTTCAATTGGATAGGAATTTAGAGATATTCTGCAATCATATAATAATAATATTAATAATAATAATTTCTTTATTCGCGGAAATAATATATACTCCAATTACATAAAATAAAATATAATGACAGTATGTGTTCACATATTTGTAACAAGCAATATTATATTCACAATAATATATAGAAATAAGAGACAACAAAAAATAATAATATATAAATATTAAATAACTACAGAAACTAAAAATATAAAAATATAATATGATATGAATAACATAATTAAATATTAGGCCAGAGTTTAGATAATAGAGAACAGAGATCTATAAAAATAGATAGGAGAAATAGAGAGAGAGGGAATAATAAAGTATGACAAAAAAGAAATTTTAAAATTAAAAATTAAAACTAATTGAATCAAATATTTGACAAACCGAACAAGGTTACAATAGGTACCTGGGGATCAGTATTAAATAAATCGAAATCTTTAGTTGAATTACCTGCAGACATAAGCATATTTTCAGGAGTGTAAAGCATATAATTTGAAGACGTATAGGAAAGATAAAATAATAAATTATTTCTGGAATTAGATTGGTTTATTCTAAAGTTAAATGCTCGAACATTTCAGGACAATCGTTAATATTACGTAATAAATATATACCTAAATCAATACTAATGTATGTATTAACTAATTCGAATCTGTTTGTATGGAACAAAATATCTGAGTGCATATTATGCCATACATATTATAATATTATCTTATTTCCTGGTTTTATTATTTCTTTGTGTTAGAAAATAGGTGTAAAAATGATTATTATCATTTAATATATTAAATATTTAGATATTTACAGACTATCTGTGACACAAATTTTCATATTCAAATATATTCATAAATTGTTGTTTTAGAAATACAAATGGATATATCAGAATTCAATATGTTAATAAAAAGTAAGACATTATTTTTAGTCTGATGTATTTTTTTTTATAGATTTAACAAGTACACAATACACATATTATATTATATTACGGTCCTTACTACCTTCGTACCATTGTACCAACATGTAAGTGTTCACTAAGAATAAGTATCTACTTATCTTCCAAAATCCGAAATTTTAAAGTTGTTCACCGCACAAGAATTTTGAGATTTAAGATGGCTGATCGACAATTTTAAGTTTTGAACACTATTATACCTACACTTAATATTGAATAATAAATTGAACAAAGTTTGAATCATGTAGAGTTGGAATTTTTAAGGGGTATGAATACCGACCGTTTCTACGGAGTTCAATATAAGCAATTTTCTATTTATGTGCATGCGGGTCATAAATGTGTGCGTAGTAAGTGATCATTATTGTGGGTGACTTTGTTTAAAATAAATAGTGGAGCGCACCCGCACATGCACGCCCACGTCAGTATGCAGCATTTTACACACCAATTACAAATGTGAATTTTAGTGAAACACTGAAACTTAGTTTCGTAATTCCAATAATATAACTTGTTGTGTTATTTTGTTTTTTTTTTTGTTAGTTATTGATTCTGTGGACTGTATAATTAATTAATAACGCATTTGATTAGAAGTAATAATTAAGCATGTGATTTATTTAATGATTTCATGTACGCATTAATTTTTAGTTATCGTAATACTACGCGGCGAGTGTCAGCGTTTAGTTTACTGTGTCGCGTTTGACGGAAACCGAAGAACTAAACCTGTATAATATACAAAATTATTATAAAAATTATAGCCTATACAAAATAATGCCTGCTTTATCCGCGGCCTTATCGCTATTGCGTTTTTGCTATCGCTCACCTGAACATAACTTACTAAGTAACATTACAGTATGAACACCTATATAATACAAATCGAAGAGAAGAAGTTTATATTGGCTTGTATAGGAGTCGATTTTCGATTTTTTATTTTCAATGTCCAAATTCATGATATTTTACTTTTTGAATTTTAATTATTGAGTTTAGTACCTAATTAAAATATCGAAAATTGACTTTTATACACACATAGATTAACTTCTCTTCAACAATATTGATAATCAGTGTATTTACTCTCAAACCGCTCAATGAACCATATGATTGGAAATACCAAATACAAAAATACATTTTTATAGAATTGTTCAGTACGATAATTCATACTCCTTAACGGGCAACTAAGTGAACAGGGTCAGCTAGTATTAAGGTGGGTTTCCACTAGATACGTGTACGTGTACGTGCATAAAAATACTTTACTGTGATTGGTTGGTATACACGGTAAGCTTTTGGTATACCAGGGTGTTATACGTTCTTACCACAGGCTTGACCATGATACCATGAAGTTGGATCCAGCTCAACTTTCCACGTGTACACGGCTCTATATTGATAACAATATTGATAACATAAGAATATACGAGGTAACTAATGTGTTACCTATCCATAACCGATCAACCGATGGGAAACGTTTGTGAGACCGTTCATAGCAAACGTATCCGGTCAATATACGCACGTAAACGTACACGTATGTAGTGGAAACCCACCTTAATGTATATAATATTATATAGGGTTGCGGTTGCCATTAGTAACAGAAATAAAATTTTAAAAATAATTGTTATACACCATTCGACCCACTATGCGTTGCCGTGGGATTTGTTTTCAATAAAATAAAATAATATTTAACCAGTTGTTTATTATTCAAATATAAAAAATAGGCAATTTCTGTATATTTGTAACTTGACTTAAAAACTACTCTACCAATTTTGACGAAAGTGTTCAGATATTGTTTTTACTGTTTTTAGAGTTATCAGAAAAGTATGGAGAACTATATAATAGTTTGAACCATGTTCAAAAATATACTAACGCTATATTTTCATCAAATTTGTCATAATCCACAAAGTTGATGTATGCTGATTCGTATTTACCCGTGAACTGGGGTAAACTAAAACCGAGATACACCGATAGCGCTATGCCATATTATTTTATGTTGGTTAATTTTTGCGGAGCAAAGTTGGGTTATACAGTTGTAGGTACCTAGTGATCGTATAAGATCTCTAGATAATGGAAATGGGAATAGAGACCCAAGATGATGTTCAAGGGAAGAAAAAATGGAAAATTCGTTTTAATTCTTGAGAAACAATGATATAATAATAATTAATAATAATATGGGAATGGAAATGTTTGCAAAAACATTAATGTAGGTATAAATGTATGATGAATCGTTTTAAATTACTTAAACTAAATTAATTCCTTGAAGTATTTAAACCTAAACGTTTACTTAATATTTATTTTATTTTAGTTTTTATTTATTTATACATGATACATATAACTCATGTGTGGTGTTAAAATGTATATTATTCGTAGTGATGAGTTAAAAACCAAATACTTTAGAAATAATAAATAATATTATATTACACATTTTCACAATCTAATATTATATTTATAAATTTTTAGGATTACCAAATGTATATGAAAATTACCAAGTCTACAGACAAAGAATGTCTATGATTGGTAATAAATCATTAAATATAAAATAATTAATATAAATTGTTAGAATTAATATAGAATTAATTAGAATAAATAGAATTTCTATTTATTCTAAAATGGTTTTAATATTTAATTTTAGAAGTTATTTACTATTGTTTATATTTTACTTAAGAAATACTGTCAAATACCTATATATGTATACTGTATACAATTTCATCAATTTATAAACTTATAAACAAGAATAATGAGCTTACATAAAACAACAATATTATAAATTTACCTTGTAATTAAAATTTAAACTTAACTAAAAAATTCTATTTTTCAAGAAACCGATGGAATAGATGAAGAAGAAGTCGATGATTTAAAAAAAGGTACATATTTTCACTAATATATAGTTTTATTTTTGAATTTCTGAACTTTCAAGAAGTTTAATGCAATTTTGTTTGACTGTATTGCATGGATAATTGTCGAAATCCAAAGTTTTTTTTTAAAGAATATATTGATGCTGTAAGCTGTTGTATTAGTGTCTGTTCATTCCAATATGTTCGATGCTATAGATAACTATTGTCAATCCTGTTTTTGTACTATTTTTGTCATGTACAATCAATACATTATTTTCATGTAGAATATGCATTTTTTTTTTTTGGGGGGGGGGGGGGTTTAAATTTTAAAAAAGGAGACTCATTTTAATGAAACTTTCACCTAGAAAATTTTACCATGGTAAGTCACGGTACCACTTTATTTCGATATGAAGATTCTTAGACATGGTTCTCGTAACTAATGTGCCTACAAGTGGATTTTGGAAATTTGAGAGTGAGAAGTGGTAGGTGGTAGCCACGATATATATAGATGAATGTATCTTCAACTGCTATTAAAGCTCTTAAGTGCCACCTTGTTTTTTTTATAGGGAAGGAAAGGGATTAGTAATTCAAGACTTTGCATGTGGTTTTTGAAAGTGAGCCATTGGTTATGTAGTGGTTATGTTATGATTGTTGTAGGAGTCATTTCTAAGCGTTGACAGTATTTTTGGTGATTAACGAAATAAAATCTAATTTGAACTGGTAATCACACACACAAATATAATGTTACAACGATTGTTCCAGTATTTTTTCATTCATCTTAAAACTAAAACATTTACGTTGTGCGAATTTTCCAGGGCTTGAAACCGTTTTCAAAACCGATTTCAGAAACCGGTATAAACCGTTTTAAAACCGAAACCGAAACCGTAATCAAAACCGAAACCGGAAAAAATTGAATACCGGTATTAAAGTCAAAACCGAAACCGGAAAAAATTGTATACCGGTATTATAATTTAAAACCGAAACCGAAAAAAATTGGATACCGGTATTAAAGCTAAAACCCGAAACCATAAAAAATTGGGAAACCGGTATTAATTTCAAAACTGAAATCTAAAAAATTGGAAACCGTTTTTTTTTCATTTGACGTGTTTTTAAATACTTGAATTC
>NC_042494.1:82165703-82170344 GCF_005508785.2 Acyrthosiphon pisum
AGTATAATAAAACCATTCAATTATAATTTCAAGTCTGCTTGGAAATCCGTTTTTAAAAATGTAAAAACCGGTATACAAAATCGAAATTACATTTTTAATACCGGTATTGAAAAATTAAAACCAAAACCGAAAAATTTAGAAACCGGTATTCAAAACCGAAACCGAAACCGAAAATTTTAGAAACCGATATTGAAAACCGAAACCGAAACCGAAACATTTAGAAACCGGTATTCAAAACCGAAACCGAAACCGAAATTTCTTAATACCGGTATTGCTAAGTTAAAACCGAAATCGTAAAATTTAGAAACCGGTATTCAAAACCGAAACTGAAACCGAAATTATTTCAATCGGTTTCAAGCCCTGGAATTTTCAAAGCACATTTCATATAGGTACTACCTATATAGTCAGTTCGTTGGAACGGATGTTTAATCCGAAATTAACTTTAGACGGATTTTGTAATACAATATAATATTATTATATTATTATATTTGGTGTATATATTATATACGACCATACGTTTTCAATATATTGTTCTTTGTGTAAATTTTTTAATAACGGAATCAATCATAATTCAATTGGATATTTTAGTTTACATAAGACAATGTGAAAAATATGAGGACTATACAAAAAGAATGGATCAAATAGGTAAGTTATTACTTATTTCATATATTATGTATGATGCGGAATTAAGTATTTAGTATACCTACTAATTATATCAAAATGTAATAACTATCATCAGCATTTTAAATATTTTATTTAAAGTTAAAATAAGCGTAATTCAAAAAGCTTAATATACTATCTTAATTTTTTTATCCTTATATTTTTGCCGTCACCACCATAAACTTTTGAATTTTAAATGAAAACCTATAATATGCTTAATTTCATAATTAATTTTTTTATGAGTAAACAATAATAAAAAATATTTTATGACAGTTTAGAAAAAACTAAATTTATTTATTACACAATTAATATTAATTATAATGACTTTAGATATAAATCCAACGTCTGCAGAAATTGCGGATAAGCTTAAAATGAGTAAGTAGTGATGGTTGTTATTTTTTGAATAATCGTAACTATTGTGGTTCTGATTTCATAATACTTCAGGTAACCCAATGAATTATTAAAAATAATTTAAATATAATATGAGTTTACAATTAGATTATTAGAATCTGTTGTGATTGGTCTAACTTTAAGGTACATAACCACATGTAGTTCGTTACAACTAAAACTAAAGTCATTGAGACAAAAAAAAAAATAAACCTAATATAAACTAAAGTAAACTTACGGGATTAAGTCTATATTATATCTCCATACTATAAAGTATAAACTATAAAGGATTAATTTATGGGGTTTTATAAATAGTTTCCAATGTATACAGTTAAAATAACTGAATATATACTACATAGCGCTAAATAAAGTTCGAGAAGTTTTAGGGTCTAAATTACGTAGTTCTCAAAAAAATATATGAAACTTGCGCATTGATTAAACTTGATTTCAAGAACCATTAGCTTTAGAGTGTCCCCCATAAAATTACCGCCCCATTATATTAATACCAGGGATTAGAGAAACATATTATTACCTAGATAAACGTAATTGATGCATTATTTTCACGCCGACTAAAACACAACTAGAACATAATATATTGATGGTGTAAAGTAACTCTTATACTCATACGATTTGTGTGCAATTAAATATGAACTATGAATAATACGAGTAAAATATAAAGAATTCTGAAATGTTTATATTCGGCGTCTTGGTTCACTTTACCTCATATAACTTAAACATTCAGTATACAACTGGATATATCACGTATAATAAGTGTTACTGACTAAAATATGTGGATTAAAATATAATTAAAATTTAAAATAGGTATTACTCAAATTGAATTCATTTTTGGTAACACATATTATAATTTATAGTGGACCACTATTCCACTATTCATAAATCCTAGGGTGATTAACCAATCACGGTCACTTCCTATAAATTACTCTTTATTATGCATTTATTAAAATACTTACTTAAAAACCATATTTTCAAATACGTAGATTTTTATACTATAGGTACCTACCTATTTAATTAGTTTCCAGCTGTGATACAGATTTCTTTCTTTCAAATGAGAACTATAATTTTGTGTCTTACTTAGTTACTTGTTTTCTTATATGCGTGGTTTCGTTAGTTTTTTTTATTTACCTACATGTAGTTTTTTTGGTGACCCCGAGAAGGTCGTTTTAGTATGTGGGCGGGTGTTAATGTGTCATTTACGTTACATAGGTACCGAATTTACTATCTTTACATTTATCGTTGTTCCCTTGATTCTTGCGTCATCAATATTCTTAATTAAGCTGTTACAGGAAACTCCTTATACGGTATAAAAATATGAAAATATTGTACACTTTATTATACACTTAAAAATGTCTTAAATCAAAATTTTAATAAATTTATTATGAAGGGAAAACATAGTAGTGAAAGTTTGGTGAACCCCTCTGTTCCTTACTTATAAATTATAACAACATGATTAATATTACTAACTATTTAGGTACCCTGAACTATTTACTAAAATACTTTTATAGTTTTATAAGACTTTTAACGAAATTTTCAACGCAATGAGTTTATAATAACTTTAAACTTACATAACATACAATAATTTTGTATTTTTTGTTTTTTTAGCTGTTCCAAGAGAATACGAGACACATGGTGATTCCCAATATTACCATTTCTTGAAAAGTGGTAATTGGTTATCTTATATTTTATATCTATACAAAAATAAATATACAACTTTAATATACCTACCAAAATATGTTACGAACTATTCATCTATAAAAAAAATATACATCATATTAATTGCATAAGATTTTAAAGTATGTTTTATTTTATGATGTATTCAAACATACTAATGTATTACCCACATAACAAATGTTACTATTTCCAGGTTAAAAAAAATTACAACAGCAGCATCGGCCAATTTGAATTTTATCCTTCGTCTGGCCCGTGCTGTAATTGATGGTCTGGGTCTTTATTAGAAATCAATATTTCGAGTCTTTAAGTTATATGTTATTAATATATGGTCCCTATTTATAATATTTTTAATGACTAAATATATCTTTTCCTAATCACAATATTATGCGTATCCAGGTATCCTATTTATAAGATGATGCACTTTCTTAGATTCAATAACGGGTTAGGCATCTTAATCCATCTTTCAAATACAATGTTTAATTTTTATGATTCCACTGTTGTCAATTTTTCATGAAATTTGTATACCTACCATTTATTAGTCATTTATATATTATTCTTAAATATTTGTACAGTCAGTTTTAATAATAATAATTAACTAAACGAATTTGAATTTAAGAGTTGATTTAAGTTTTTTAGAACTATAATAACTATATTAACTTTCAATGTCAAAAATGATTTATGTGTAGAACTATTTTACGGTATACGTAAACTTATCAATTTTGAAAATAAATACACATAATTTATGACTTTATGCATTATTATAATATATGAATATTACTGTTGTTTTAATATTAATAACAATTCATAAATCTTAAACTTGTTATATATAGATTATTACGATAAAGAAAAGAAGTGTTTCATCTATGGATGTAAAAACAGAAATCTAACATTTTTTCTTGGTAACTTATTAATATTTATCACGTTTATAATTTTAGTGTAGTAATTTAGACAATTTATTACCTAAGATTTAGTACCTTTGATTTCTGTACTTTTCTTAAGTTCCGTATCTTACTGCCAATTAGTACAGTCTTTAAGTAAAATACAGAAATATATATTAATTACTAAGGATATTTTGTATTTTTAATATTATTATGACGTATTGATAAATAATAAAAAGGGTTGGCCGTTGGGGGTAGGAACGTGGCACAAATTAAACATCATTGCTAAGAAATGAATTTTAAAAAGTAATTCTTACGATGAATCTTGACATTAAATCCCACTCTATATAAAAATATATATTAGGTAAAAATGTGTGATAGAAAGATAAGATACTTGAGAAGAATTGAGTGCATTAAATTATTATTTTATTTATTTAAAAAAATAATAATTTAACAGTTGTTGGTATTTTTCGATTTTGTGCCTTGAGTTGAATGTGTTGATTTTACAAGGGTGTGCGTGCTTTTTCCAAGCCTGGTTAATGATAATTTTTAGCTGAGTTAAGTTAAGTTAACGGAAAACATTTTTAAAAGTTTAAAGTTAACAATTAACCTATTTTTTTTTTAACTCAATTAAGTTAAAAGTTATATGAACATTTTCAATTAACTTATTAACTTAAATTAAGTTAAGTTATTATTTTTTTTTTTTTTATAATATTTATATAAATATAAATAACCAGTAATATGGTTTAAAATAATAAAAATCATAAATATTATTGAACACAGGAAATAGCCAATAGCTTTTCTATACATAGGTACTGAATTAATAGAATTGTTTAGTAGGTACAAAAAGCATACAACATTTAAAATGCTGAAACAAATACAATCTTTTGATTTATTAATACAGATAAGTATTATACATATTGAGAGAATTAAAAATTAAAAATTCTACAATTTAATAATTTAATCAAAAAACCCAATTAGTTTTAATTTAAAAATAACCTATTAATGCCGAAAATATTTTACAATA
>NC_042494.1:82170394-82185624 GCF_005508785.2 Acyrthosiphon pisum
GGGGGGTTAAAAGTAAAAATGTCCCAGTAGTTTACAAAAGCGCCGTGTAAAACAAAAGAAAAATTAAGGGAAAACGGGAATTTTTACGCAAAATCTGTTTTCAAGAAAATTGATTTTGGTTTTTGGTGCAACTCTTAAACAAATGACCGTAGGTACATGAAATTTTGACTGAATGTTTATATTAGCATTTTCTATACACCATAATATTTTCCAAATATTTTGACTTATTTTGAGCTCTTTACGGACATTGTCAGTTTTCAATTTTTTAGTTTTTTTTCTATAAATATCAATAAAAATTTATTTGTTGGGTAAAAAAGCTTGAAAATGTAATGTAAGGCCCCTGGTATATTTAACAATAGCAGTTGAAAAATATTGAAAATACATGGGCACATTTTTTTTTATAAGCATTTAAAGTTTGAATTTTGGCAAAATATATCAAATTTAAAATTTAATAATTATTTTTAGTTAAAAATATATAAAATGTTCAACTTTTATAGCAAAGGATAAAAAATTAAAAACAAGGTTCCACGTAAATAGGTTATATATAAATTACTTTATTCACAATAATATCATCAAATATACTTTAGTAATATTATAGGCTGACTGACCGTTTTCCGTTTTGGCTCAGAATCGTTTTTCTAATACCATGATATTATATCATTGAATTCAAATTTAACACCATCCATTACAGTGACCCACTTGTAACCTACTGTACAGCAGAGCGACATCCACTTACCCACCTTTTTTGATTTGTACCTATATCAATAAAATAAAATAATATCATATAATTTATTAGTTATTAATATTTAATAATATTATTATAATTACAATAAGCCCGTATGCCGCAGTATGGTATATCTTTATATATACACGATGCACCTTTATGTTATAATATAATTGGCTATTGCTATAATATCTATATGTATTTAATTGAGTTATTTTTCTTGAAGAATTCTGGTAAATTGGACAAGACATTAATTTAACTATATTTGTAATTCCCTAATCTAGTAAATGGTTATGTAATATCAATAATAATTTAATTATTAATAGAGCATATCCACATAGGTATCTTATTGAAAAAATGTTTTTTTAAAAAAAGGTTCTTTATAATATATTTATAGATGAAAACGGCAAGCGTGAAGGAGAATCGTATAAAGGTAACCTCTTAAACATTTTTTTAGTTTGTAATAACTAATTACTGTTTATAGTTTAAATAGGTACCTAGTTTGTATTATTATTTATGCTGTATATCTGTGTGTATACATAATATGTATCATATTATGGCATATACAGAAATCAGTAAACATTTATAATATAATATCAATATATTATTTTACTTATATTAATTTCTACTCAACAAACATTTTTAGAGTGTATGTATGATTTTCACTACATAAAAGCATTTAGCTACCCCAGTTATAAAGCTTTCAAATATGGTAAGTTACCTATATTTATAAGTTCTATATGCGTCGTATTCTATTATAATAATAAGTTATGAGTTTAAGTATAAATAATAAATCGGCTCTGAAAGGATAGTCCTGAATCACTGAATTAGGTATTTTTCTTGAAGAATTCTGGTAAATTGGACAAGACATTAATTTAACTATATTTGTAATTCCCTAATCTAGTAAATGGTTATGTAATATCAATAATAATTTTTAGATTCTGAGCTGAGTAAAAAAATGAATTTATTTGATGCTAAGTGTGGTGGTCGTTTATATAATGTCACTTAATGTATTTAGAACTACCCTAACCAAAGCGGTATTAAGTTTAAGAAAATTGCAATTTTTAGATTTTCCTCTTTATTTGCACTACAATGCCTACCATTGTGCCAAATTTCACGTTTCTATCTACATAAACTGGAAGAACCTTATCATTTTTCGGTGATTCAGGTAGTAACAAAAATTCAAAGTTTGTAGTGATCGCCGTGCTGGACACGTTGAACACTAATACAATAATTATTTAACGACGTCGCACGTTCGTTGTCTTGAGTTGTGGTTGAGAAAGATATAGGTGATAATTATAAACACTTTTAGACTTTTGGACCTACGACAAAGGCTGACTATCTGCTAAGTAACTCTACCCGTATTTATGCGGGTTCTAACAATGACGTATTGGTGGCGTGATAGATATATTCTGGGGACCTATCGATTCCGCCAATGTAGCATCGATTCCGCCACTATCGACTCCGCCTGTCTAAAAAAAACCTATCGATTCCGCCACCTACCAATTTTTACTTCGACCTGGCAACTGCTGCTGTCAACCTGTTTCTGTTATAATAATAATAATAATAATATAATAACAATAATAATAATAATAATAATAATTATAATAATAATAATAATAATAATAATAATAATAATAATATATCTAAAACATAATTCAATAATTCATTTAAATATTATAAATAAATTAATAATCAGTATAATAATTAATACAATACAATATATATATAAAATGTTACAATAATAATAATAATATAAGTATCAACAAAATAATTCAATAATTAATTTAGTCAAATATAGCTTGAAGTTCTACAATGATATTTTTTACAGTATGATGGATGCCAAACTAATGCAATGTGAATTAATATATATAAAATAATACAATGTAGTTAAATAAATAAAATGTCACAATAATAATAATATAGGTATCTACAAAATAAGTCAATATTCAATTTTAATATAAATTAATTTAGTCAAACATAGTTTTAAATTTTACAATGTTATTTTTTATAATGGGATGATGCCAAACTGATGAAATGTGAGCGGTTAATTTTTTTAGCCTCATAATCTTTTAATCAGGAATCGAAACCGTTTCAAATTTTAACGGTTACGGTTTTAGTTCTTGAGAACGGTTTTCTAAATTTTCTGGTTTTGGTTTAGGTTTTAAGATCGGTTTGTAAATTTTTTTGGTTTTAAAAAATGTTTTTCAAATATTTTAACGGTTTAAAGAACGGTTTTAGAAAATTTTCGGTTTTGGTTTTTGGAACGGTTTTTAAAAATGTCCATTTTATTTTCCTGTCTAATTACTGTAGACTCGATTTTTTATTATCTATTAACTATTATAAGGGCTGAGTCTAAAGCCCTGAAATATGGCTACTTTGTATAATAAGTGTACAATATACGATATAGAAAATTTACGTTCAGCAGAACTAATTTCGTGTTATTAACTTGAATATTTTGTACCTAATTTAGGTGCCTCGTTCCTACTTTTGCATTCGACATAATATTATGTTATAATATTATATTATGGTTGAGATCATTATTCGATTACATTAATATTTAATTGTATATTACAATAACATCACACTATATTATTTGTATTTGCAATTTTGAATCATAAGTTTAGTAATAATGTATATATTAATATTTCGTAATACTCAGTAATTGCATAGGGATTTTTATCAATAAATCCGAACATAATAGTTTCTTCGTATAAAAATAGTAGAATTACAAATAATATAATTAACTTTATGGAATTCAAAGAAACCGATTTTTTCATATAATTTTTCATATAATATTTATAATATTATGGCTATGTAAATAAAATAAAACTAAAATGTTCGGGAAGATTATTTTTTCCCTGGCGGAATCGATAGGTTTTTTTTAGACTACCTGCACTAGTGGAATCGGTGCTGACGGAATCGATAAACCTTATCCCCAAGTATAAAAGGGTCTGGCGGAATCGATGAAACCCCATATATTCTAATATTACTTCCCTAGTAATGTCGAATTGCATTATTGTGGGACTAGGTAAAACAACTTGTTGTTTTCACCTCTGATCTACGCTTCTCGTTATTTGCCCACATTATCTATTATAAATTATACTAAATGTATAATTAATTTTACATGATAATATTGTGTATTATCGTATTGTAGCTGTGGGTATTAATACATCCCTAATATTGTTGAATTACATTAATGTGTGACTAGGTAAAATAGCTTGTTGTTTTCACCTCTGAACTACGTCTCCTATTATTTAGGCTTACTTTATATTTCATATTAATACCTACATTAATATAAATAAATTATACTACATGTATAATTTATTTGTTCTATATTATTTTATTTAAAATAATATTATAGTTTTTGGGTTTACTATAGTTTGAAGTGTTCTCCTTTTGCAAAAGTTTAATTTTAAGGGTTTAAATTTGTGCAATGTCCTAAGCTCCTTAGGCTTAAGCTATGTTTCAAATTTCAAAAGTTCATCTTAAGACGAACCAGAGATATGAGGGTATTAGTATTAGGATAAGTAGTATTGCTGGAACTTGGCAGGCACCACCACGAGCTCAGATATTATGTACTCATTAGGTACACACAATTACATTTTCAAATGACATTTTTTGGTAAAAATTAATTCAACCTGCTGTATGACAAATGTCTAATAAAAAATGTTATAACAATATTCTTATGAATCAAAGAATACTAATATTGTAAAACAAAAGTTATAATAATATGTATATTTTATATTGATTACGCGTATTTATGATTAATTATACAATATTATGTTCTCTCTTTATTTAGTTCTTCCACGTCCATTTGAGAAATATACAAGTTACAAGATGAGAATAGAACAATTTCAAAAAGGTACGTGAACTTTTAATTCGTACTAGGTTTTATTAAAGGCCTCGCTACGGTCATTATATTTAAAGGAGCAACATTTAGGCAATTTCTAAACTTGTCATAGCCACCCGGGATCTATGCGTTAGTTGTAAATTATAATTAGTGTGAGTGAAATTAAATGCGGGTACTCACTCTCGTACGCGCATGCACATGATAATAACTTGATAACTATACAAATTTCACTGCACGAATTTTACAAAATCATACATTTGTTTTGACAAAATTAAAGTTAGTTAACGTTGTCTGATTTTGATTCTGAAAAAAATATTAAAATTCAGCAGAAAATGTCTGTAGATCGTACGAAACATTTTCCGTTTTTAATATTAATTTTAATTTTAACTGTGATTCGAAAAAGTTCATATTTTAAAGTTTTCAATTGCAATTCACAATAATAAAAATTTAGTTTTTACAATGTGTTTGGTAGGATCTATAGACTATTTACTGGTGAGTTCAAATTTGTTTCATAATCCAAAATCGGACAACGTTAACTAACTTTAATTTTGTCAATACTTTAGGTCTTTTTAGCTAAAATTTACGGCAGTAGCGAGCTCGCTTAAAACAATTTATTAGAAATAGTAATATAATCATGGTTATTAGGAGTTATAAACAGAGCTCGGACGAACGGTCTCTAATTCTTATTTCCCAATGAGTCCCTTTGGCCAACCAATTAATTTGTGCAAAGGTATTAAAATGATTAATAGTACTTGCTAGACCTACAGCGAATCCTCTAAATATCGGATACTCTCGGTTGCGGTAATTCCGTTTCCGTTATTTAAATGGTTCTGATTATAGAAACTTTTTAGTTGTTTCCCAAGAAATATCTGCTATTGGGAGGTGACGACCGTTAGAAGAGGTTTCATTGTATTATAGTACATGGTTAGCTTATGCAGAAACTAGTAATTTTATAGTAATTTAAGTACTCTAAATGTATAAAATTGTCTTTATTTACTCATAACATGCTTATTGGATGAGGTTGCAAACCTGTTATCAATGTTTTGTTTTAGATTCTGAGCGGAGCGAGGAAGCTATTGTTTTTACAATGGTGTTTATTTTTTTATTTTTTTTATTTTTATATCCTGTATACAAAATTTTTTCCAGAAGGAGTGTTTCGATTTCAACATATTATAGTACCTTATCTTTTAGCAAATTATATCAAAATGGTACTTTAGAGAGATAATTTTTAGATTTTCTCAATAGTTGTTTAATGCCACGGGAAAAACCACCGGAAAATTACGAAAAAAACGCTAAAAATAGGATTTTAATCTCTAACGCTTTGTGTATCACCATAGAAACGAATAAAAAATTATAATATTTTAATATTAATTCAACTTACATGATAAAATAAATAATAACAAAATATAAAATACCCAGACTGACAAACCGTCTCCGCTCAGAATCGTTTTTCTTATACAATGATATTATATAATTGAATTCAAGTCTAATACAACCATTATACAATGGCCCACTTGTAATATATTGTACAGTGGAGCGACATCCACTTACCTGCTTTTTAAACTTTCATCTTGTTTGTTTTGTTTGCTCAATATATACATATATATTATTATTATACATTTTTCAAACTCATTTACCTAACTACACTAATTTTATAACCAGCTTTTTTTTTGGGGGGGGGGGGGGGTTGACGAATCACTCTAACTTCACGGAGGTACTTCGACCCTGTAAGCAGTCCTTCCCCTCATATCTGCATCGTTTATTGTAAACTAACAATGAGGAATTATTTAAATTACACTAGGTACATTTATATTTTTGTCTTGGGGAGCCTAATCCCTCTCCGCAAATACGCCACTGCCTCTATCCATCTTAGTTTTACCTGCAGCGAACTACATACGTCTTATTCTCTAAGACTGGTGATATGTAGTTGCCTAGCACTCTCCTTCTTTTCCCGTTTCGATAATATTTCGTGAATATATAATATGCTTTTGTATCTTTCCAGTTGTTTTTTCGTTTGAGCAATATAGCATACTGCCGTGTCCTAGCTGATTTGCACGCATGCCGGGAAAATACAATAGCCATTATTTCACCGCATGCGGGTAACGCACTGAGGGCAGACGCATGTACTCGGAGTCACTAGCTAAGGCATTACGTACGAATGACCATAATATTGTTTCCGGCCCCAAGCAGTGCCGCAACTACCGGGTGTGCAAGGTGTGCATTGCACATCGGCCCCCGGGCCCCCATTCCGATATAGGCCCCCAAATCGATGTGTTAAAATTTATAATTGTATAGCCGTATTTGTGGAAAATTGAAGTAAAAAACAATTTGATAAAACTATTGTATCAGGACTGAAGACCATACAGATTTGGCTTTTTATATAATTGATACCTATGGATTTATCAACAAGTTTTGCTGATGTTCTAGCTGCTTGTCTTATATTTCTAACCATTCCTGTTACTGTAGCATCTGCGGAAAGAAGTTTCTCTAAACTCAAATTGATCAAACATTTTTTGCGCAATTCCATAAGTCAAGAACGTCTCAGTGGTATTTTCATTCCGAATATATAGAAAGGAGAAAAACTTCCGAAATCGATGTAGAGAATCAGATGAAAAAATCATTGACAACTTTGCAAACGCAAAAGCGAGGAAAAAACAATTTTGTTAGATTATTTAAAAATGAGTTGAAGTTATACTATAATGCAATTTTTAAAATAATTATACAACTATTACAATTACACAATTAAATAATTTAATTTTAATTTTTTGATTAGTTATTTATACTAATATAATAATTAATTTTAATTTTGTAACTGAATTCAAATTTTAGGTACCTACAACATAACTATTTTGTCTATATCTCTTGCCGACAGTTATTGTGCAGGTGTTTTATCCATAAAATTAATAAAATTATGCTACTTTTAAAATTATTTTACTAAAAATTTGATTTAAAAAATTCTGGTCAAGTAAAACTACAGTCTACAGACTACAGGTATTCTAACATTTTGTAATAATGTAATATGCCATTTTTTTGCATAACACTTTTCTGTATACCTACCTAATAATATGAAAAACTATTAGTAAGACGTCTATAAAACATTTTAAGACAGTAAAATCAAATATTTACTAGACTACCTCTATAATATAAGCGTCAGCTAACATATTTTTTTGAAAAAAAAATTTAGGCCCCAAATTAAGATTTGCACATCAGCCCCGTAATGTGTAGTTGCGGCACTGGCCCCAAGTCACCTTCAATGCGTACTGCGACTTGAAAGCTCCTTATTTTACATTGTGCTCCGCGTCTTCGATGTCTTGCTTCCAGTCGCATCAGACATTCTATAATATTATTCATTACTCTAGCTCGAGTACCTACATTGTCACATGTTATTGCTTTTATCGTGGTATGTCAAGGAGTAATTACTTGTATCAATAAAAGTTGAAATGCACATTACCTACACGTTAAGTACAACGATACATAACTATACTACAAAGTATAAACATCTAAAGGCTCAGTTAAACAGAAAGCGGTCTGTCTACGCGGGCACTGTAAAATAATATAACCGGACCGCTGCCGGTCGCGGTCTACGTACACCATAGCAGCCCGCTCTCTGTTTGACTGAGCGTCTGAACCTATAAAGTCATGAAAAAAAGAAGAATATACGTTCATAACGTACCCAAACCACCACTACAGTTATTTTTATACATAATATATACACGTACTAATAAACAGTGCAGGAATAAATTGTAACTAACAGCTATGATTCCAGATTATGATTTTAGTGATTATGAGGAATTAGAAAATTATGCAAAAGAAACTTTCAAATCATGTAAGTCGATAAGGTTAATTAATCTGTTGTCACTGCCTTGTTTTTTTTTTTATATAATTGTTATAACTAATAATCATACAAAATGAAACCATTCGAAACATTTTGAAGTCTATTTTAAAGAATCTAGTGTAAGCGACCATACTTTAGAAGTTTAGAATGAAAATAAAACATATTATCAATGTTTGCGTGCATGTATGTGTGTTTGTAAATATGAATGTGTAATGTCTATTATATTTTTATAACATTAGATATTTAAAAAGTGTACCTATAACTATAAAACACAATAAAATTGAAGTTTTAAAAATATTGTTCTTTTTGATTACCTAGTTATACAGCCATTAACAAAGGACGAATTTTTAGATTTAAAACTAAGTAAGACAATTTTAAATAGTTGATTCCGTTCAAAATAGTTATTTGAGAAAAATGACGGATTAATACTTATACATATTAATTCTATCAAACGCTTGAACTCTTGAAAATTGAAGTACATGAAAAAAAAATGTTTAATATGATGTAATATAGATGAACTTATTGAGTATATAATTTGTAATCTATCCGAAAAGGGTTCGCATGAAAATATAATAAAAATAAAATTTCCAAATAAAATATCATTATACAGGAACATAAGAATACCGCTATACATTTATTATATCTGATATTGCATTTAATATATACAATTTAATTTTAGGATTTCCAAAACTAAGTGAAACACCAAAAGAATATGGATACAGATTAGACAATTACAGTGAGTTAATTCAAATTTTAGATTCTAATCGCCATGGATGTACTAATTTTACAATGATGTGTGATGTTTGTGTGTATGTGTGTATATGTGTCTGTCTTCGCATTTTGGGAAGTAAAAATGCTTTGATTTTCTTCTTAAGAATTTTTTCTCGTATAAAAGTGAATCTAGTTTGTACTTTAAAAACGAGATTTATACGCTAACAAGTTTCGACAAATTTGCAAGGCTGGGCAATTTAACTATTTTTTTTAACTCTTTAAGTTAAGTTAATTTAGAAAAATGTAAGTTAAGTTTAAAGTTAAAAGTTACTTTCATTTTTTATTTAACTTGTTAAAGTTACAAGTTAGTTGGAAAAAATAAGTAACTTAACTTAGTTAAAAATAAGTTACTTTTTTTGTTTCATATAAAACTTATAATTACACCATTTACACCTCATGTTAAAGATTTACAAACAACATAATATTATAATGTAATAATGTAGGTCTTTATATCTTAAAAAAATGTATTTTGTTGTGAGTACTTATAAATTATGAAATCCAACAAAATAATTAAATTGTTTGTATATTTTTTTTTTTTACCTAAAAGTTTTCTAAAGTGATGGAAAAACTTTTTAATTTTACTTTGTTATTACCAACTATGAACTAAGTATTAATAATCAAATTAATAATAAATGTATATAATTCAACGTGATTATAAAATAAATTAACGATTTAAGTTAGAAGTTTCTTTAAAAAAAAATAACTCGTTAAGATAGAAGTTACTTCTTAAAAAAAAATTAACTCGTTAGTAACTTAGTTAAAAGTAACTTAACTTTTTAACTCGTTAATGCCCAGCCTTGCAAATTTTATTTTTATTATTGGTATAGGTAAATTTAAAAACATAACCACAGATACATGTAATTTCCACCGAAAATGTATACTATACTCCGTTCAGGTTAAGATTGAACCGGCTTCGCGCATGCAGACTGAGTCAACGGACAGTGCCTGTCCCCCTATGCGATGGCTATGCGTTCTGTGATTGGCCGACAGTCATCGCCGGGCGTCGTCGATTGTCGGCGCCGGTGCTGGCCGCCGTGCATACGCTCCCACCAATGTCAGAAATGCGGGAAAAAACGTGTTTTGGTCGAGCCGCCTGTTCAATCTTAATCTGAACGGAGTATAGCATTTCTTATAAAAGTACTGTCCAATTTTTAAAAAATTTTGACTCTGTGCTATTTGCAGACATAAGAACATTTCGATTTAAATTATTTTTTTTTAAAACTTTTGTCGTGTTTTGCTCAGTCAATAAACTTGAAAATGTAATACAAAGTTTGTCATAAGTTGTTGTTAATGGAAATTTGAAAAAAAATTATTGTAAATCTATAATATTTTTTTATAAGCGTCTGAAAGTAGAATTTTGACAACTTTCGTCAAAATCACGAAAATTTGAAAATTATTTCGAGTTAGAAATTGATAAATATTGTATACAATAGGTACCTCTACTTAAGTTCTAAATTTAATAAAATGTAATAAAAGATTCACCAACAATTTTCCTATCTGTAATAAAAAAAAAGTTCCCTAAAAAAAATAAAAACAATTTAATTATTTAAGAGTGTTAGTTAAGCATAAATACATGAAATCACTAAATGATAATTATCATTTTCTATACATGATAATATTATATTAATAATATGTTGACTCTTATTGAAATATGTTTAGACATGTATACATTTTTTAGTCTTTGTCCAAAAGTTGTCAATTCTATAGTTGTTGTTGGGTCAAAATGCTTAAAATTGTAATGCAAGATTCCTCATAAGTTTTCGTAATAGAAATTTAAAAATTATTAAAGATACATAGACATGATTTTTTTTATAATTTAATATGTTCAAATTTTAACAAAATTCATAAAAATCTCTAAAACTTAGAAATTAATTTGTAGTTAAAAACATATAAAAAGTTTAAATTTTATAGCGAATGATCGTAAATGATTGACAAGATTTCCATGTTGTAACCAAAAAATCTATAAATATAAAATACAGTTTTTTATATATATTTTACAAAGAATAACGATTTTAGTTATTTTGTTGTAATTTAAAAATATTATTCGTATTACTTGTCTACTGTATATGTTACCGGCAAAGTGTTGAATCCGGTATTATATAGAAATCCTAGGTATTCTATAGAATGACAAAAATGAGCAGGAAAAGTATTACAATCAATATAAAACTTCACCTAACCTTTGAAATCAATGCTTATCTTGACGATTATCTTATCGCATATATAGGTACAACACGATGTGTGCGATGCATTATCGTCATTATTAAATAATGCTATTATTATGTTGTTCGTGTATACGGGCAAATTCAAAATACGTCTTTAAAATATAATTTTTTCTCACTCTTAGAGTGTTTGTCGTGTTGTCGTGTTGAGAAACCTATATTATAAAAATGTCTGAACGTTTCTATACTGAATTAAGTAAATGTCGGAAAAATTCGAAAACACAGTTTATTTATCGAATGAAAAATATCAACAAATATTAGACAATTTACTGCTGCTTAAAGATGGTAAAAAGAAAAAGAAAACATCACGTGATTTTTGTCAACAATTAATTTAACCTACTGTTTAATAACAATAATATTAACATAAAATATTCTTAGTAATATTATAAGCTGACAGAACGTCTTCGCTCAGAATCTTTAATTGTAGACAAAGATTTTATATCATGCATTCAAATTTAATACATCTGTTACAGCGACCACTCTAGACACCTACTGTACAGCAGAATAGTACTCACCTACCCATCTTTTTTAATATTAACATGCATTATTATTTTAGTTGGTCATTGTAATAAAAATGTATTTTAAATTATTAATACAATTAATTAATTGTCAGTATTATTAATACAATTTCAGGTTTAGATATAGCCATTAATAATCATCTGTTTCATCTTATAAAACATAGTAAGTTTTTTGAACTTGACATACCCCTGAATTACATTTTTAAAAGAATTTTCGAAGATCTTAGAAGAGTCATAAGAATTGATTGGGTAGACACTTGTAGAAAGTGGTCAAGAGTTTGATGAAATCATTAATTACTGGTATAATTAATATTTGATGGTAAAAAATCAAACGATGAGTAAATTAGTGTAATTACACTGGATATATTTGTATAGCTGTTAAGTAAAATAACCACTCATCATCATAGAATAGATCGGACCTCAGCTCACAAAATAGAATAATTGTAAAATTAATTAGTTTAAGAGGCAAAAAGCGTTAATGGCATAAAGCTTAAAAAAAATATTTTTTTAAACATTTTAAATCTAACTCATACCTATACATATACCTAATATAATATATTACTTACAAATAATGAAAAAAACATGTTTTACTTTTACCATAAAATAGCTGACTATTTAACTTATTTTATAAATTGTGTTTTCTAGGTCAAATACAACTGTATGATGACTATGAAAGTTACGAAAAGAGGTTTAAAAAATTAGGTAATTTGTTTTAAACACTCAAACATAATATTTCGTGATATTTATTGCAATATAAATTAATTTTATAACATAATATAATATATTATTATGAGGGACGCAGTGGCCGAGCGGACTAAGGCGTCGTTGCGACGACACACGTGCATGGGCGGCATTTTTCTTCTGGCAGTCACGGTGTCCGGAGGAGAGGCCGCCATCCCCCACCCGGGCATGGCATATACCTACGGGTGCCAACTTAAAAATTCTGCCAAAACAAACACATACGTGTTCAAAACCTACAGTACCCTCCCCCACAGTTCCACAGGCTAATGTCCTCAGTTGTCGAAGCCTCAACCAAGAAAAAATTATTTATATATTATATATTATGTTTTTTTTTTTTGAAAACAGTGATAAACAGGAGAAAATTTCTTGAGGAGTTTGGTAAGTTTTAATATTTTTTCCCCAATGTAAATGATTGTGTTATGAGAATACATCGGATTTTAGTCGTATAAATTACAATTAAGCAACAAACACAACCCATTATACTTAACTTATAATTATAATTATATCCAAGTCAAACCATTATATCTAAATATCTCTTCCGTGTTATGTTAATATGTATTGTTATAGTTCTGGATTTCTGATAGTTAAGTTGATTTATATTAAAAGCCATACGAAATAAATAAAAATCAAACTTTATATTAAGTACTACTTATAATTTATGTTTATATTATATATTTTATAACATGTAGCAAATTGTAACTTATAAAAATGAAAACCATAGTAATATGTCTTAACGTAATGTTAATTGGTATGTATCCACGAATCTATATAACTCTATTAAAAGTATGTAATTATTAATGATGCATTTATACATGTATTTATGTACTTACATTATACATATCACAATGGTTAAATAGTTGTAAGCCAAATTGAAGTACTTGATATCAATGTATTGTCAGCATAATATTGTATACACACTACCAAACTTAAGTACCTATTTTTTTATTCAAAATAAAACAATAATATTTACTATCGTTAAAATATGATGATAATAATAAAGTGTATTGTGATAAACGTTTTTGATTTAAGGTATTTCACTGCTTAGCGAGACTCAGTTTAAATTATTCAAACAATGTAAGTGATTTGATGGAATGTTTTTCAAAAAGATTTTGAACTATAGAGCATCGTTGTTGAACTTAAAGTACAATCATAATATTTTGAAGATTGCTAGTACAGTTTATAACGTACAGTACCTACCTCGTTTACTTAATATACTAAAACTTCGGGTAGATATCTGGCTTACATAGTATGATTATAGGTGCGCATACTAGTTGCCTCCCGAGATTAGGTATTTGGTTGATCATTTTCAAACGAATTGCCTCCCAATGAATCCTAAATTGTATACAAAAAGGGTTTAGTATAGATTGATAACCATAATTAAAGGGTCCGGTTGGTATACCTATAGTAAGTACGTAGGTACTAATAATGTGGTTCACTGGTTCCTATAAATACTATTCAGACATTTTTAAACATCGTAAGGCACCATTAAAAAATATCTTAGAATGGTGATTTTGAAGTCATAGTTTATGGGTATTATGCATCAATATTTTTTTTCTAATATGACTAATACAACTTAGGAGTAAATATTAAAGATATTATTTTGTGTAAAATAAGATAATTAAATGGGACCCAAATTTTGTTTGATATTAACATTATTCTCAATATTTTTTATAAGAAGTTCTCCTAGACTTAAAATAAAACAATGTTCATGTTAAGAATATACCACTCAGCCGATCTAAACTCGTTTTTCGTACTTTCTGTATTCCTCGAAGATGTGTTTGATTATGATTGTTGTGCCATATTAGCATATTGGTGGGTTACCTATTTCCATCAAATTTCCATGTGTGGCCAATTCTGGCCCGATTTAGTTTTTTTCATTACTGGTATTAATATTTGGGTTTTTTTCCATCTTTCGACTGTTTTTTTAAATTGTTTTTAATTTATTTGCTTCGATGTTTAATTTATTTTGTCAGAGGTTCTGTTTTATCTGTTCTCTTATATCTGAGTATAGATATGTTGATGTATTTTAAGTCAAGTGAGTGTATAGCTAGTTTGGCTTGTTCATCTGCCGTTTCGTTGCCGATTATTCATATGTATTCAAGTATCCAATTTATAATTATGTTATGGTTCTTTTTTTTTTTAATATTCTAGTTTGTTTTGAATTTGTATTGCTGTATCACAAGGATTAAATTTGTTTTTGTAAACTAATGAGCGATTAATCCGTAATATAGTTGCATGGCTTGTTGATTTACATATTTTGATCAGCGATTCTATTTAATTACCCCAAGTTGTGTGTGATAATAGTTTTAATATTCTTAGAACCAGGGCTTGAAACCGATTGAAATAATTTCGGTTTTGGTTTCGATTTTGTATACCGGTTTTTAATTTTTTCGATTTCGGTTTCAATTTTTCAATACCGGTATTAGGAAATTTCGGTTTCGGTTTCGATTTTGTATATCGGTTTTGAAATTTTACGATTTCGGTTTCAACTTAACAATACCGGTATTAAGAAATTTCGGTTTCGGTTTTGGTTTAGAATACCGGTTTCTAAATGTTTCGGTTTCAACTT
>NC_042494.1:82187691-82188577 GCF_005508785.2 Acyrthosiphon pisum
CCCTACTCATAACATATTATGTATGTTCCAATAATGACTAATAATCTGTTTATCTATTCACATTAAATATTATGGTTTTTAGCTAAGTCTTTTGGGCACTAATATTAATAATTTACAAGAGGCAACTAGTGTGGATCAGTTCCTAATCATGTGCCACCGAATAGTGTCAATTTTATAGAAATCATAATGTTAAAATTATAAATTCTCATTTGAGATTACTAACATCGTACTTTATAGAATATTATAGGTCTGATATTACGATTTATATAACTTCGGTCAACGATAACTCGTGTTAATTATTAAACATATAAATATGAATGTATGATAAATCACTATATTATCATATCTTATCATCATACATGTTTAGATTTACCAACTAAGCCATATGTAATTGACTACTCGGCATATACTATTGATAAGATGAAGATACAGGGAGATACTGATAGTAAGTAAATCTAATTATAATGTATTATACATAAGTAGTATTATTACAGTAGGTAACATAAACGTTACTAGTAAACTAATAATGACGAATGTAAATTTGTAACCTCCACATTTGATATTATGTGGATTGCATAGACAGCGGGCATCGATTTACATCGGGGATGATTGAAAACTATAGAGCATCATTTCTCAACCTTTTTAATGTTGCGACTACCAAAATAGGTATAAAATATGGTCAATCACCTCGGGTCGTTGGGAAAGCCATTAAAGATAGAGTGCCCGTATTTATTAATCAGGTATCTACAATCTACATATTTCTGACCTCGCGACCCCTAGTCAAGGTGATTGCGACGTCCTGAATGAGAAACGCTGCTATAGGGTAAATAGACATTCACCATTTACCATATTTACTTTTTTCTTATTTACATTCAGGCGCGGATCC
>NC_042494.1:82188677-82202640 GCF_005508785.2 Acyrthosiphon pisum
CTAATTGTAACTGAGAGCTAATGATATAGGGTTTAATCTTTTGTATACAGTGCAGTTGTACAAGTTCATTGAATTTTAGAAGGCTATCATTTTGGTTGTCCTTAGTTTTTCTGATCCCATTGAGTATCAAGGATTGAATCAAATAGCTAGGCGGAGGTATTGTTTTCGATTAAGCTCCGTGCCGTGAATGAGGTATTCGAGTTTAATTTAACTGTTTTGGTTAAATGTGTTGTAGGGTTTATGGAACTGTTAGTAGTTATATGTGTGTTTGTTCAATTGACTGGAAGATTTTTATTTATTTCAAAATTGCAGATGTCGATGTGATGTACTAATCATTATATTACCTGATATCAGTGCAATTAAGCGTCGCTGTGAATTGCTATCGAAGCTACTCACGATAGGATAATACACGCGTGTTGCTCTGTCGTTGAAGAACACGTACTGAATATTATTATTATGTGTAACATAACTCTCAAATATTTATAAAGATAATATAATATAAATTGTATTGATGTATGAATATTGAATAACAATAATAAATTGGATGTTAAATAAATGTAATTATAATCTATGATAATGGACTTCCTAAAAACAACTAACTTATACAGCTCAATTTTAAAATAATGCATACCTTTCCATTATTCTTGTTTTCAGAATATGATATCATAATGGTATACATACCCATTATAACTAACTTTTGTGCCACCTTAGCTGTAACTAATGGTCATAGATGCCGGGTTGTAAGTTATTACTAGATCAATAAAAAAAAAAAAAAATGTAATTTGATCGTGGGGATAGTCATCGGTTCAGATCATGATTAAATATATGAAGATTCTATCTTCAATCGTGGTACAGAGTGAGTAGTTGTAAGTGTAATAATTACGTCGTTTATACCCACAGACTTCTGTAGAAGACACATGATAAATATCATAGACCTTATACTCATAGCCGGAGCATGGTGGTAGTTCCCGCGGCCAAAGAAGGATGCGCATACACGAAAACCAATCAGGTTTGGCATAGTTAAAAACAAAATCAGTAAAAATAAATACGTATTATATCATGATTCACGTAAATGTCTTACAAGTTTTAATTGGATTAAACGAATTATGAATAAACTTGTATTAAGTGTTACTAATAACTAGTCTTGTTTTTGATTTCAACTTTTTAGTTAATATATTAACTTACCTATTATAATAATACATTACTGTAACACAGTTTGCTCCGTCTATGAGTATATAAGGTCTATGGTGTCAAGCAAGTGAACCAGCAGTGACACCAAAGTTAAAAAACTTCGTAAATTATTTAGGTAGGTACATCGATGCCCGCGTGCATAGACCTATAAACTTATGGACAACCGCTGCGCTTCCCACACCGCCCTGCCATGGTTAATCCGGATTACATGACTGAGAGAGAAAATATAACAAATGAGCATATGAGAGAGGAAAAAAATGTTTTGGTCAATATGTTTTAGCACACTATAACGGCCCAAAATCTCTTTTCTTTCTCAACAATAACGTCTGTTGATTTCTCTCTCTATGCGCTGTCCATTAGTTTTTATGGATCTATTATAATATCTTATTATATAGGTATATGTTCGCATGGCCAAACGCTCGCTGCGCTGCGCTCAGACAAAAAAAAAACTGAAAATATCTCTCGACTTGCTATGCAGCACCACCTCAAGTAGTTCTCAGGGTAACCACTCTTATAGTTGATTTATTATAGAGATAATCAAGTGGAAATGACATATTGGCTTAAAAATGTATAATGTATGTAATTAAATAGGTATCATACACGATAATACTCATTTGATTTTTAACGTTTTTTTACCATCCCGCCCCCGTAATATAGAGTATAATTAATTTTTTTTATTCTCTGCAATTTGCCAATATCTACTTTTAGAGCACGGGTGCTCTTCTTTGGTGGAGGTAACTAACTATGAACTTAACTTTTTGTGTATATTATCATTAAAAATATATTCTATATAAATAAAAATTATAATTGATAATTAAACTATAATATTATTTTTCGACTGAAAATTCTCAAAATAACTCACAGACATTAGGTAATCTCTTTTTGTAAGTCGTAATGGGTTCAAATGGTCTAGGAAAATCTGAAAAAAATGTCCACATATTACATAGTTATAGATTATTGTTATTAATAGTTATTTTCGTTGAGTATTATTATATTCAACTTTACGTTTGTAGATACATTTAAAACTACAGTAAAACTTCCGTTAACGGTCACCTTTATAGGACGGTCACTTCTATGTAACGGTCAATTTTTTTAGTCCCGTCGAGTGTATCTTAATGTTATTCTACCTCTGTAGGACGGATACCTCTAAAATATAGCGGTCACTATTTACAGTCCCTTCGGTGACCGTTATACGGAAGTTCTACTGTATATGTTTGTTTGCATTAAACAAAACGTTTTGTTAATATAATGTTATAATCGGTGATTATTTTAGAGTGGTAGGTAGGTACAATAATGAACAATGCAGGTAAACAAACAATCTAAAATATAATAATCTATGCATTTATAAAATCAGTATAAATTATATTTCATATCTTATCTATGGTTTATAAACTAATGATAGGAATACGAATTCGTATACTTAACGGCCAAAGAAAAATTTACTTTGCCGATAGATTTAATACTTATATAGGTATTAGAATTGTGTAGTGTATACTATATTACGACAAACTAATAAGTTTATTATATAATACTTATTATATCGTTTTATAAGTATTTCATTATATATTTTATATTTGATTAATTAATTATGAATATGATTAAATACTATTACAATAAAATTATTTAGAACTTACTATCTATTAATGTAAGAAAATCCTTTGATTCACTTATTGGAGATAAGCCTATAACGATAATAATTCGAATAAATAATGGAACAAAACAGGTGCACGCAATAACGATCAGTAACCGCAAGGAACGAAAGAATTGGCTTAACACAACTCCTCCAAAATGACACGTTTGCTATGGCCATAATGTTTCAAAATAATGTTGATTAGCTTGTGTACAATACATTATTTCAATGTAAAACATATTGCTAAATAGTAAAAACCTTATTTTTGAACAAATGAGGCCTGAATTGTAAACATAAACTATAACACTGACGTAATAAAGGTGATACAAGTAACTAAAAAAATCACAACACTGATATTTTTAGTTATGATTTTAAACTTGCTACAGAAAAAACTCTTACTGCCAGTTAGTTGTGATATTTATATATTCTTATTCTTACAAAGTTTCAACCGAATAATATTTAATTAGGCGGGTGCATAATTATTTGAGGTATATCATATGGGTTAAATGATTATTAGATATTTTCCAATATAGTCGAGTCCCATCTTACTGTAGGTACCTACAATCATCATAATATATATTATGTACTAATGTACTATATTATAATATATAGCTACATATATAACATTTAATGCCTTATGAATTTTGTACTTATACGTTGTAATCTATTTCAGTTGTTGACAACGCCAATGAGAAAATATCAGAAACTACCCAAGTGATAAGAAATATGATTAAAAGAGATTTGTTGCACATGAATCTATTAGTGTATTATGGTTATTGACTAAAGAAAGAGCAAACCTACTTAATCACAATGTAGGTCTCACTTCTTTGATAGGCAGACATTTTTGGAAGAACTTTTTTAGGTCTAGAATTTGGCACTTTCTCACAGTTAGATTTTTATTGGATAATGATTTTACAACAAAGTAAATATCCAATAGTCAATAAATTATTCTTCATGGTAACTTGAAAATTCAAAAAGGTTGATAACTACAGGTATATATTAACAGACAGAAACTTATCGTTGGATCGATAACATATTTATTTTTCTTGATCTTACCAGTGTAAATAAGATTGTTGATGCTTACTAAATTGTATCAATTCATTTTCGAAACTACTTACTATAATTTACTATTCTTGATAAGTAGCCATCAAAATCCTTGTCAATAATGTGTGGATGCACTAAAAAATAAAACATTATTGAATTCTGGAATTTAATTAGAAACGTTTGTATATTCTTGATGTTTAATTGTTTCCATAATATAAAGAGCATTTATGAAATCTACATTTTGAAGTTTTATTTTATTATTATTAACCAATGATATTGTACATTTTATTGATTAGAATGTCTATAATTTATTATCAATCATCAATAACTTGAATATTTAATTTCAAAATATATATTTACCTTCCTTAGATATTTTGAAATTATCTTTTGAAACTGGATCTAGATCTAAATATAACATTTAAAAAATGGACTCAATCAAAAAATATTTTAAATAACCAATAAAATTGTTTCAAATATTTTAGTAACTAAAATATATAGTTACAGTTTTCAGTCATATTATATTGTTTGCAAAATATATTATATCGTATATGAATAGGAAGATAGTTGTTGTATACACGGGAATAATATACGGGCATATACTCATAACAGGCATAACTCATAAGTTTTGAGTCGTAACAATACTTATAAAGATTTATGTATAGGTACGTGAAAATAATATTCGATTTATAGGTGTACGGTTACTATACAGACATACTGTGAATGGTGGGGAATGAAGATATTATTTTATGATCTGTTTTAAATTGTTGTTTTTCTTTATACATTTTATGGTTACCCGTGACCCACCACAGTAACACAACAACACCGCCCATGATACAAAATAATTATATATAAAACTAATGTGTAAATATTTTGCCTGCTAAAAACAGATTTATAGATTATTTATATTATTTATTATAGGAATATTTTCTTAGCAAGGGGAAGACAGATAACTTGATTTTCCTGCACAAAGGCCCTGAGAAACGCTGTGATGCGTCATCTAACTATCGTCCTATATGTCTACATTATTTACCCACTATACTTTTAGGGAGGCTCCTGCTTCAGAGACCGGATGCTCACCTCGACTCACTGCCAACGGGGAGTATGTGGGAGATCACCTAATCATTTAGGGTTCAGAAGAGGTGTTTCCACAGAGTCAGACATTGAGTTCGTGACCAGGCTAGCAACCCTACTGAACCAGTCCACAACAGGGATACTTTCAGGTCACTGTGGACTTTCAGAAAGCCTTAAACTCGCTGCAGTGGCCTATCATAGATGAATTTCTAAGAAAGAGAGCAACCCCGAGATGCCTTATCGACATGCTACAGTCATAGCTGTCCAACATGTCTCTCCTGGTCAACGAGGACCAGTTGGTTAAGCCTAGTCACCTACGGGGCTTGGTACTCTGTGGAATCTGGCCTATGATGATCTGCTAATGATGAATGTACCAGCCGAAGTTCAGCTAATTGGTTTTGCAGATGATTTTACGGTAGTTGAGGTGGCCTGGACTGGACTGGCGCTGGAAGATCTGGTTAACCCAGCCTTGGATCACATTGAAGCATGGATGACCAACCGAGGCCTAAAGTTTGCTCACCGAAAGAACGAGGCCATCATGCTTACAAGAAAGAGGAACTACGTGTTTACAATTTGAATGTTTGATTATAATATGTTGATGTGTGAAAAAAAAACAAAGCACTGTCGAAGTATTAGGGCAGTATGGTATTATAATTGTTCCAGACTCGACTAGAAATTGAAGGCTATGTCGCCTATGGTATAAGGTATTCTTTATAAGAACATTCACTGTTTCTCGAAGACCTGAAGCTTCAAAGTGTGTATCAAACGAAAGGTAATAATTATAACAAACATTTGCAAGTCAGTATATGGCGGCCACCATTAGCTTTTGAAGCTGGGAATTTCGGGCCAACTGTTTCGATCGAGAATCTTATAATTGTTTATCAAATAAAGCCAATAATTTCATAATACGTACCTACTTATTTAAAACTTTTATTTTGGTTAAGACTTTTGTTTATTTGTTATTAATATAAACTAAATTTATGTATTAATAGTAAATACGGATTTTATGTTACTCATATTATAAAACAAAATCAGTTTGATGGAATCAACCTTTAATTTATTATTAGCTATTTTTAATTCTCAAGTCAAGAAATATAATACATAATAAGTGTTGTAAGTTGTAATTTATAAAGTAACACACAATACATAAAATATAATTGTAAATTTGTTGAAGTTAATATCATGTTTCGATGATTTATTGTATAGGAGTATAGCACCACATTTTTTAAGCATATCATAAAATTGTTATACAAATATACTAACATGAATTATCATGTTTATGTTTTGTAATTTTTATTCAAGTTTGCATATTTATAAAAATGAATCACTAATTTGAATAAACATATAAAATTAATGAAAAAAATCTAAATATAATTAAACATTTTATTTTAGTAAAATAAAATCTATTAATTTGAATAAACAATCTAAAATACACGAAAAAATCTAATTAATCATGCATCAAAAGGTCAAGTTAATTATTTATTAAACTTGTTTTTTTATTCTAAATTACATTTTTTATTAAATATATAAAGGTTTACTCAACTTGAATTTTTTTATTCTATTTATATTTTTGTATTCATTTTAGATTTATTCAAAATTAAATTACTATTCAAACTAGTCAAATAAAAAATGGAAAATGAAAAATAAAAAAATTCGTATAATAAATAATTTAATTTAGATAAAAAAAAGTCAAGTTATATTTTTTAATACCTTTTACATTTTAGTATTATAAATTGATTTTTTTTTAAATGTTGAATTATTTTATTTGAATTGATATTTTTTGATTTAATTTGTTTTTCATTATTAGATACAGATTTTAGTGATATTCCAAGACTTTTTTTGTCCAAATTAGATTTTTTTTAATCAAAATAGAATATTTTCTTATAAATATAATTTTTTTATTGGGGGCCACCTATAGAATATGTACATAGCTGTTAAAGTATGCGTTGCAAATTTCATAAAGCATGTAGTAGATCAGGTGAAGTGGTGGAGGGCCAACTAAAGTTTCAGATCAAAACACCTCGAAAACTGTAAAACTTCAAAAGTAAGCGACCACTTTTCGATCACCAGAGAATTCTGAATGACTTGCAAATTTTAAGTTTAAGTGGAAACCTGCTAATATTTTTAAAAACGTGATTAAAAGTAAAAGTAATGATAGTTTTTTATAAATAACTCGTAAAAAAAGGTCGTGCAAATTCTAAAAATAGTTTTGCAAATGCACGCTAATGGCGTGGTAATTTATGACACAGTTTTTTTTGAAAAAGTCAATGAGGGTGGGTGGGGGGCAGGGTAATGTACGTTATTGTTCAATAAACGATACAACTGATGTGAAAGTAATAGTATTATTACTGTAATACATTAGTAGTTCCCGCCTCAGTTGCAACACTTTAAGCAAAAAAAGATATAATAGTCCCCCTGGATTTTTCTTCCCACTTTAAGTCCTGCGTATATTGGGTATATATCTATGAATACATTTAGCTATACATTAAGGCATTAGAATTCTAAGTCCTTATTTAAATTTCACTATTTTCACAACTTATTACCTATGAATCAGTTTGGGAATGAGTGAGAGAATGTTTTATCATAATATCCTATCATTGATATCTTGTAAGAACTAAACACTAATAGTTATAGAAGTGTTCTTTTATAAATTTTCCTGTAGTATTTGATAGAAATGGAAACAGGTGTCTTGTACATTGTAAATTGTATTTATATAACCGTAAGTCGTAACCATATAAAACATCGTCGATCTCTGGTACAGTTTATCAATAAAAAATAAATACTAAGCGGGAAAATATGAAAGGATTATGATGTTGTATGGTACGATCCACTTTAAGTTAAGCCGAGTACAGTTTAACTATGAGTTTTTACATACAAAATAAAATGTAAATTTATATAAATTAAATACCCAAATATAGGTATTTATAAATATGAGCTTAAAGATACCCATTATGCATTTACTACAGTAATTACAAAATACCTAGGTAGGTTTGGTGGAGCTCCGTGATAAAATAATACAACAAATGTTTACATGTTCAGATGTTCAGATGACACACGTGCCTTGACATATTTATGTAATATACTTTTGTATCTTATACCATAGTTAAAGATAAATTCAATAAATAATGTTGGTTCACACCGTTCGTTGTATTAAATATTTTTAGTCAAAAATGTACATTATAGTATTGTTCCTCTAAGAAAAATGATCAGAGGATCCATATTACACAAACCAAACTGACCTATGTGTCTATGTACTAAAATATAAAACTAATTAAGTGTTAAATGAAAAATAGCTTGCTTACAACGACTTTGCATTAGTTCATTGTACTCATGAATTGTGTCATAATATTTTGGAAAAACTGAAAAAAATAACAATAATCAATATAAAAACTGTATAATATGTAATATTATATTGTACTTTATTGACGGTTAATTTAATTAATGTGTCAACCTTATGTTATACTCTACCTTAGTGACGTAAGTTAAAAGTTGGTTATTTTTGTGGTGGGACAGGAATAATATTTTTGTACATGAATATTATCCAAAACTTATTTTGTATGTAATACAAGAATATCTGAATCTATACCTATAGATAAATTATTGCACGCGTGTGTTATGTGTACAATATGCAACTATGCACTATTGCTCCCATCCTCTTGAATTTGTTTTTAAATATGATTGACTATTCTTATCATTCAAATATACAATTTATAATCTGTACAGTAGTAATGAGTAAGTTTGCTAGTATAATATTATAATAAATAATAATTGATAAGTGATTACAAGAAAATTACTAACCTTTCATAAAATCGTCGTAGTCGTTTACATCTAACATGCCTGAAAGTAAAGTTATTACTTATTATTAACATTTAATATCGTATGCACTCGACACAAATAATTAAAAACAAAATACCATAAAACTAAGTATTAAATTTGGAAACAGTAATAAAAGTACATATTTTTTATTATATTTTAGAACTTTATACCGCGCCCATATTATAGCCTATTATATAGGTGCCTAATAAGAAATAAGGCTTTATAGTAAAACCAAACCACTTCATATTTTCAAATTTTGTCTTTGTGACATGAAGGTAATAGCCAAGGCAACAGCCAACTGCAACTTGTAGTCCCATTTCTTTTTGTTCAATTATTTTAGTTCAAAACTGATTTTAATATCCTTTTTGTAACTATAGATCGATTGGTAGGTATGTTTAAAATACCTACGTTGCTATATTAACACTAAATTTATAGATAGCAAAACTCTACTGTGATTTACATTTTACACATTTCATAAGAATTTAAAGTTATGTCATTATTTCATACTATATAAATTATCACACGAACCACGTTTATAACGATTAAAATCAGTAATTTTAATGGTAATAGTATTAATATAGTTGGGAAGGATAATGTATTTAGGATGAAGATAAGCAGATAATAATTGGTTGGCTATGAATTTGAAATAAAGCCAGGATATGAAGGGAAATTATAAAACTGTAGTAAAATTTAATTCTCATTATTAACAAATTTAAAACAAGAATTTGATAAATATAACAAAGTTAAATATCATAGTTAAGGAAGTTGAGTACTTTGAATGGGTAAATTATATATAGCATTGCAAAATTTGTTACAGTTCTTGATGAAAGTAAAGGATTTGGGAAAATGGTTCTAACTGAAAACAGTTCAAATATGATTAAGTTAATAATTATATCACGTTTTTGTTGATACAGGTTAAGTTGGGATCTGTCGAAATGCCGACGGTCAAAATTACGATAAAGTAAAATGTTGATAGTCGAAATATCTATATAAGTACGAAATATCGATAAAACAAAATTAAATGTAGTAACCAATTAATTGTAGTAAAAACCATTTTCGGGTTATCATAAATTCTGATGACTATAATAGCGTATTACATTCGTTGTTGCTTATTTTGAATTTCGACCATGATATGTGGAATAATTTAAAGACAAATAATACTATTAGTAAACGATTTCGTTGCAGCAGTCTAGATTTGAAGAATACGCGCTGGTTGCGTTAGCAGTAACTCGATATGCTATGTTTTTAAATGCAAAAAATCTGACCACAGCGTTTGGGAGGCTAACAACTTATTACGAGACTAATTTAAGAAGAATATATTGCCCCAACAGGATTATTACGAAATAAGTAAGAACAGCATAAATCGTAGTTTGATGTAAATGTGAATTTAAATATTAAGGGTGTGCATTTACAGTGATTAGATATGATGACCTACCAATTTTACCATTAATAGGCAATATTTGGTTAGGTTAGGTTGTATTGGTTATCTTGAATAGACATCGAAAAATATACTGTTGTATTAAATAATTTCTGTGATGTAAGCAACATGGAATACGTAAATGTAAATTTGGTTAGTTGTATATTATAGTATACTATAGTCCGCGTCACGAAAAGTGGCGGCTGATTTTGACGCCCCCAGTGGTGTATTTTTGTTAGGGCTATCTACTACTATAACCACTAGGAGCGCTAAAATCAGCCGCCACTTTTCGTGATGCGGACTATAGTTATTGGTGTACCTACTCCATTCCAATGTTTGCAACCCATCTAGGGCGGCTTGTGGCAAGGAATACGGAAACCCGGTTGGCGAATAAGTTGAAAAATCCCAAAGTCGGAAGTTGTGTGGGAGTGTCTACTGTATAGTAATAGGTCATCTGCAAGGAAATTCGATGCTTTATGGCTAATGACTTTGCAATTTCACTTGCCTGGTGCTTTTATGTGTGTAATGCAGGGATCGAAACTGTTTCAAATTTTAATGGTTACGGTTTTAGTTCTTGAGAACGGTTTTCTAAATTTTCTGGTTTTGGTTTAGGTTTTAAGATCGGTTTTTAAATTTTTTTGGTTTTAAAAAATGTTTTTCAAATATTTTAACGGTTTAAAGAACGGTTTTAGAAAATTTTCGGTTTTGGTTTTTGGAACGGTTTTTAAAAATGTCCATTTTATTTTCCTGTCTAATTACTGTAAACTCGATTTTTTATTATCTATTAACTATTATAAGGGCTGAGTCTAAAGCCCTGAAATATGGCTACTTTGTATAATAAGTGTACAATATACGATATAGAAAATTTACGTTCAGCAGAACTAATTTCGTGTTATTAACTTGAATATTTTGTACCTAATTTAGGTGCCTCATGCCTACTTTTGCATTCGACATAATATTATGTGTTGAGATCATTATTCGATTACATTAATATTTAATTGTATATTACAATAACATCACACTATATTATTTGTATTTGCAATTTTGAATCATAAGTTTAGAAATAATATATATATATATATATTTCGTAATACTCAGTAATTGCATAGGGATTTTTATCAATAAATCCGAACATAATAGTTTCTTCGTATAAAAATAGTAGAATTACAAATAATATAATTAACTTTATGGAATTCAAAGAAACCGACATTAGTTTTAAATTTTAATCGGTTTTTTAAGGACGGTACAAGAACGGTTTTTCAATTCTATGGTTTCGGTTTGGGTTTTGAAAACGGTTTTTTAAGATCTTAGGTTTCGGTTACGGTTTTTTAACCGCTGTTTAAAAGCTCTTGGTTCCGGTTCCAGTTCCGGTGCTCAGAAATTAGACAACCGCGGTTTTAACAGGTTTTTTTGAAAACCGGTTAAACCGGTTTCGATCTCTGCTTTTAATAAATCTTCGATTTTTCTTTTTTGATGAATAGATTTTGTGTTCTTACTAATTTTTGTTTTGTGAGTTGACCTGAGAATAATGTACAAATCTGTTTGGATCCTTGTGTTTAAGACGTTTATAAATAAAAAAATGTTTGGGTGTGATTTTGTAAACAAAGAATTGAGTTTTGCGTGGAAAGATTCACAACCTTTTGTGGTTCGTTTAGAACTAATGGAGAAAGAGGTTGGGCCTCTTTAGCCTCTATAACCAGTAGCCTATGCATCGCGCGTCTTATCAGAAGCGGAACGCAAATACCCGAAAATTTAATAAGAGAGGTTATCGATAATATACGGTGTTCAACAATTCTACCACTACTTGTACATACGAAAATTTACTTTAATCACCGACCATAAACCACTCTACCACATTTTCGGGGAAAAGAAAAGCATACCAAATTTACGTGGCTAATAGACTACAAAGGTGGGCGTACGTACTCACAGCATTCGATTTTGACATTTCGTTCGTTCAATCAGGGAAAAACGAAGCGGATTTCTTATCGCGCGTAAGAATAGGCACAGCAGACAGAGTGTCTACGGCGCCTTAATGTCTAAACTTTATATACGACAGCTGTCCGTTTAACGTTAATTGGGTCAAAATAAAAACACAAACACGAACGGATAAAATCATATCACAGGCGAATGGCCAACAGGCGTGGATAAAAATGAATCGCTTAAATCATATTACACGCGACGCCACGAAATTTCAACTGAACAGGACTGTTTGATGTGGGGGTACAGGGTGATTATGCCAAGTAAGTTCAGAGAGGCCCTGTTGACAGAATTGCACTCCACGCACACGGGGACGAGCTGCATGAAGGCGATCGCGCGTTCGTATTTTTGCTGGCCGGGGATCGACAATGATATTGAAAACACGGCGTGGAATTGCGAAAATTGTGTACAGGTTAGACCCGCACCACCAAAACCAGTGCTAACGCCATGGAAGTGGCCGGAACAAGTGTGGATGCGCATACAGGTAGACTTTTTAAGGCTTTACAAAAATACAATGTTTTTAATAGTAGTCGACGCGACTTCAAACTGGCTCGAAGTGTTCGAGGTAAGCACGAGTTCGGCGTCAGTGGTAATCGTAAAAATGCAAGACATTTTTGCTCGTTTCGGGGTCCTCAAGTCCATAACTACCGATGGAGCCAAGGGTTTCACAGGTACGGAATTTAATACGTTCTGCGTCAACGGGAACATAAAATACTTGGTGGGAGCTCCGTTCCACCAGGAAACAAACGGGGCAGCCGAATCAGGGGTTAAAATAGTAAAAAATTTCTTTAAGAAAAACCAAACAACCAGCGCGACGCAGTTACAGAAATTCCTGTTATTTTACCGCAATACACCGCACCAGTTCCGGTTCCAGTTCCGGTGTTCAGAAATTAGACAACCACGGTTTTAACAGGTTTTGTTGAAAACCGGTTAAACCGGTTTCGATCTCTGCTTTTAATAAATCTTCGATTTTTCTTTTTTGATGAATATATTTTGTGTTCTTACTAATTTTTGTTTTGTGAGTTGTCCTGAGAATAATGTACGTATCTGTTTGGATACTTGTGTTTAAGACGTGTATAAATAAAAAAATGTTTGGGTGTGATTTTGTAAACAAAGAATTGAGTTTTGCGTGGAAAGATTCACAACTATTTGTGGTTCGTTTAGAACTAATGGAGATAGAGGCCCAAACATTGGGTGGAAATCACGAAAACTCGTCAATGTAGTTTTAAGTTAAATAATCACAAAATGTTAACAATTTTGGATCATTAGGGCAGTGTTTCGATCCCTGGTGTAATGTAATGTAAACAGTTGCGGATCTAGGATTTTTTTATGGGGGGTGCTAAATTTAAGGTCTCATATTCAGGTATTATGTATACTCCATATATACTGATGGCAAGACTTTTTTTTAGTCCTCAAAATGAATGTGTCTAATATTTTAACTTTAAAAACAACACTATTTAATACGGTATAAATTCACTTTTGCTACGCTCTGCGTTTTTTTTTTTTGAAACATACGTATTTCGACGAGTTAAAAACGTTGGTGCAAAAATAAATTGTGGAAACCATTATTTTGGATGTTATATTCTTCCAAAGTTGGGGATTTTACATATTTACATGCATACGCACAACATCGTACTTTACTGTCGCTGGGCCTATAAAGAATTTTGAATTTTTTTTACGCATTTTAACAAGTTAAAAACGATAGTGAAATCAATAGTATATTTATGTTTCACCGGACATCTTTTTTTCAATTTGTTTGATTTAAGCATGCTGAAACGATAGTGAAGTCAGAATTTTCCGGTCGAACTTAGTTCTGA
>NC_042494.1:82204478-82205798 GCF_005508785.2 Acyrthosiphon pisum
GTATACGTGTGTAGTATATAGGGATCAGCAGATTTTGTGTGCAATGATCAGCAAGGATCAGCAACCACGGGATCAGCTAGGATCAGAAGCCAGAACTCTCTTTTTTACCCCACTCTTATAGTTTTAGGATAAAATTTCTTTGATTGAGGCCAACACGACGATTTGATGCATGTTTGTACCTGATCTGCCCAAGTCATCAATGGCTACCATTTATAGGTTAGATTATAAATACTAATTTATACTATTACTATTATTATCTGCAACAAATAGTACCTAACCATAAAAGAAAGTTTCAATTTCCACCGCGAATTTCAAAAACGCTGTTTAAGGATCTCTTTAAAACGCGAATTTTGGAGAATCCTTTCTTAGTGCCCGTATTACAATCGTTGAACTAAGGTTAAACCACCGAATTTGGCTGGTAAAATCAGTGGTTCAAGCGTAACCGAGGTTTAAACTATAATTGTAAAATGGGCCCTCATTCCAAGTTAAAATATCAAATCAACTTTCTGACAACTTCACAGAAAAAATGGCATACCGACCACAAGGATTCGCACTATTGATCATACTATTTATATTGGCAATTAAGACTATTAATAAACATTTTGAATTCCCGATAAAAACCAACATATTTGCAGTTGATGCCAAATTTTCCTGTAGAACTAAAAATACTAAAACAGTTCGAAACTACCTACATGAGACCATAAAACATTTAGAAAAATAGTTGGAAAAACTGGTTTCAATTTCTCCATAGAAAAATCAAACTGCATAACCTTTACTAGGAAATCAAGTGCAGGTGAACTACATATTAAAATGGACAACAAAAACATACCCAACATAAAAAAATAAATAAATATTGGGCATAACATTCGATAACATTTCGCATAAAATTCCTGATGATATCTATTAACAACGTTCTAAGCAGGGCTTGAAACCGTTTTCAAAACCGATTTCAGAAACCGTTATAAACCGTTTGAAAACCGAAACCGAAACCGTAATCAAAAACGAAACCGAAAAAAATTGGATACCAGTATTAAAATCAAAACCGAAACCGGAAAAAATTGGATACCGGTATTATAATTTAAAACCGAAACGGAAATAAATTGGATACCGGAATTAAATTCAAAATCGAAACCGTAAAAACTTGGAAACCGTTATTTTTTTTTAACTGACGTGTTTTTAAATACGTAAATTCCATTAATACGCATAATTAATAATCATAATAAAATTGAGATCATAATTAATTTTGTTGATAAACATTTCATTATTCGCAAATTTATTAGTTGCTTTTATAAATAGTAATGGCATAAATCAAAGTTACTA
>NC_042494.1:82205848-82206898 GCF_005508785.2 Acyrthosiphon pisum
ACTTTCAACTTTTAACTGACAGAAACTATATTCTACAATATTCTTTTACCTACTTACGCTACTAACGGGGTCCGCAATCCACCGCAGGTGGATTGCATACCTGGTGATATACGCTTCGTATATTGTCCGCGATCCGACGCAGTCGGATTGCCTACCTATGTGATTTGATGACTGATAGCTAGACAATCAAATACACCTATCTACTTTACACTTTTTATGAATTTTAACAACCAAAAGCAGTGGACTAACGGCAGGAGATCGTATCCATAGAAAATATATACTGATCATATCTATTTACAATGTTCTGCTAGACGCTCAAACTTTTAAACATTCCCGCCAAAGCGCCAAGTCTTATCTCCAATCCATATCAATAATCCTTATCAGAAATCCTAAACTTTCGTATTACAACCTTTGTGACTTTTATAATTCCAACGACATTGTCTCCAAAATCGGTACCCACTTTCAGCGAGTCCAACGGGCCCCGAGTTACACTTAGAGCTAGTCTCTTATATTATAAAACACGGTTAGTCGCCGTTTTTTTCCTACAGGCGCGACGCAGCAAATAGGGAACCGCCAATGAAAAAATTCCGTCGCCGCGGCCGCGTTATCGCCAATTTTCTTATCATTCCGCAGATTTTTGAGATTTTCGAAAATTTCCCCTTTTCACACGATTTCGACGACTTTCGAGCCTTTTTCGTCACCTTTTATGCTCGATTCGCGTAGCTCGCGATCTCTCGAAGCCGCCGGTGTGCGGTTTATATTCGTGCGCCGTCCGTAACGGTCGCAATGTCGATCGCAAAATACGCTCCCGGCCGGAGTTTTTTGCCGATTTTTTTCGTTTTCTCCGACCGATTCGTCTTTCCGCACGCCGTCCGTGCCCGAATCGTGTAGCCGACGTCTTTTCGAAGCCGTCTATATGCACTTTTCCTTCGAAATCGGTTCGTTCGCCTCGCAATCGCGTTTCGAAATGACGCCGGCGACCGACCGACCGTAAGCATATACCTATACATTTTACATACATGTATATGCATTTGTATTTGCCTATATAAT
>NC_042494.1:82224786-82226661 GCF_005508785.2 Acyrthosiphon pisum
GATTATTCAAATGTTATTAAAATGTTCTCATTTCATTAATGGTCCGCTTTTTTAATGTTTTGAGAATGTTATGAATATCACAGGTTTGAAATATTATGCTTAAAATGTTTTTAAGAACACAGTAAAATTAATTATTTTTGAAATGTTATACATATTTCTTTCTGAGAATATTGTAAATTAAACATTTTATGCATGTTCTCCTGAAATATGTATTTAAATTATACGTTCGCATTATTTACTTGAATTCAATAAATATAATTTATAATTTAGTGATGTTTTTAGTAAATAAAATACTAAATATTAAACAGATAGGTAGGTAGGTAGGTTACCTAACATTATATGGCTTATAATATTATGTTTTACCTAATTATAGATAGATATTGATAATATAAGATATTTTATTAAGGTCCTACACTACAATAATATGGCAAAGGTAGAACATAATATTATTATGCTTATTGTTTAGGTATGAATGTATGATATATATATTTATAGTTAAGAAACTTGTCAAAATATAATAATAGGTAAACTGAATAAATAAAACATTGAATTTTAAATACTAGGTATGCATTTTATTAATGAATATAACTATAGTAGGTATGTTGCAATGTTGCATATAATATGTATTAGGATTTAGGAATCGAAGACTGAAGTCGAAACTTAGCATGCGATAGCCAAGTGGCCAATGGCACGTCGATTTCTTTATCCAATTTATTTTGGAACTTAGGATTAAGTCGTATGGTGTCTGAAACATAAATAATTATTATTTAGATATGTATATATACTTATAGTACCTAATTAAAGAGAAAAATGTTGGCACCTCGCATAAAATAAATTTAATTTAGATGAGTGATGGTCATTCTATAGCATGTATAATAATGGTAATATTTAATACCTAGTAGATATACTAGTTAACTGAATAATTATGCTATTGCAATTTTGAAGTATTATTGTATTATTGTTTATGCAAGTTGAAAAAGTGTAAAGCCATACTGGCTTCAAGCTTTTCTTCATACTTTTAAACATGGTGTTGTCTTAAAAAGTTAAAAGGTGGTAATGGTAGTGAATAAATTTCTTCATGACATACCGACCAATTATAATACTAATATACTATAAATAAAATAGTAACTAGTAAGTAGCATCACAGTTATTCTATGGTAGTATTATAATTTTTGAGTGATAAGAAATAAGAATAGTTATCATTGAATTAAAGATATTATAATATAATATATTGATACTATAACCACGATTTAAGACCCTAACTTAACCGGTATATTATCTTAAATCGTAAGTCGTGACTATAACAGAATAATCTGTAATAATAATGATAATGTAATTACATATCACAAAATAAAAATCTTATACTATAAAACGCTACCCCTTCGAGGGTTACCCGACCGTAAGCGTAAGCCACCCGCCAATGAGAAAATTAGATTTTTTTCGACCGGGCGGCGCCTCCTTATCACCGCTCCTTATCACTTTTCTCGATTTATTATATTTGATTTGATTTGATTTTGATGTTTTTCAAATATCTTCGAGTTTTACCCCCCCGGGGGGCCTCGGGGGGCCCCGTTCGGACCTTATTCGCCTTCCCCGCTAGATTTATGGGCCGCGCGCGGCCGCACTTTTTTCCCGACGGGCCCGCCGCGGCCGAGAGCGCGTGCGATAGGCGCGCCGCCGTCGAGCGCGTTTTTCGTACTTTTTGTCAAAGATTTGAGTTTTAGCCCTTTTCGACGCGTCCGCCCTCCCCGTCGACCACTTATTCGCGTTCCCCGCTAAATTTATAGGCGGCGCACGGCCGCGCTTTCTCCGGGGGGGAGTCCCGTGGCGGAGCGGGGTCGCGGAAAGCGGACGTCCCGCCGACGAGTAGGTATC
>NC_042494.1:82226761-82227561 GCF_005508785.2 Acyrthosiphon pisum
GACGGCGTATGTACGTAATACATCACGCCGGGAATTTGCTGATCGCGCGTTTATAGAGACACGTTCACACGCAAACCGTTTGCATGTATATATACACACCATATAGATGTATATAAAATGTATAAAATATTATAAAATAATAATATCTTATACTATTAATGTTACCTTACGCAACTTTGTGTACAATGTTCTGTTTCGGATGGATACGCTTTTGTTCGTTTCCTTTTCTTCTAATATATTGTTGAAAGTCTAGTTCGGCTATTGCTCGTGGTAACGGGATACTGATATTTGTCGGGATCCCACCGCTGCCACCAAAAATGTTACGAATCTCCTTGGAGGTCCGTGCACAAATAAAACAACGAACACTTTCGAACTATAGGTTACTTTCTATATTACTTGAAAAGAAAAACTTACAATACATTTAATGAAATAAAATGGTCTGACAATAATAATGCTCTGGCGCGAATCACAAGGTTCCGTCTACTGCTCTGAAATGCCACACCCTCGATGCTATACGAGCCGTGCCTGTAGCCAGCGCTTGCCTGGAATTGCTGTCGCAGCAATTTCAGACAGTCGCCGTCGTACAATACTATCTTATACACTATTATATATATATACTAACTAATATAGCCAGGGGTTCTTAACAGTAGGTACCACAGGTATCCCACAAAATATATTTGATTTATTTATATATTTGAGTATACCAATGCGTAGTATGTATTTACATACTTTTTAAAATTTTAAACATAAACAAAATAAAGTAATAATTAAACTTCTTTAGAAATAGGTAATTTAAATTT
>NC_042494.1:82227611-82228759 GCF_005508785.2 Acyrthosiphon pisum
AAGGCTAGAGTGAAACTAATAAAAATAAAACCCCGATGCAACTTAAAGGAGCGCACGAGATACGAAAAATATTTTCTTTAAATTATTCAATTATTATTAAATATTAAATTATTGAAATCGGAATTATTAAAAACAATTTGGTCAAATATCGATGTAAAACAAAATATTATTAATTAAGGTGATATTATGGTATAAAGAATAGATGTGTGACTTCATTGGGCCGAGCTCAATATAATTCCCTATCTTACACGTGAAAAGCTCAATTAACACAATGATTTCACTCTAAACATTTTATTTTTTATGTTTTATTTATGTATAAATGTGTGGTACTTAAGTTGATAGAAGTAACAGAATATCATAATAAAGTTTAGTTTTTTTTAATTATTAAAAATACTACAAGATGTAATAACTCAAAAGTACGATAAAAACATAGGAACGACTCCTGTCGATAAATATATTTAAAATCGTAAGACTAAGCTGTTACCTTCCTCCTGGTGTTCGGAGGGCTCTCGAGATCGTGTATTCGAGAATTAGATCAGATACACCATACAACACAATTGTATATAGAACAAGTACCTACACTGTACAGGTAATATAATAAATGCAATTAATATAAAATATTATATTAATTGCCTTACCTGGTCCGTAGTCGACTGTAAATTATCTTGTAGAGGTTTTTTTTTTATATACATAGAATAATGTTTTAAAGAAAGGTATAAATCGAAATAATAAACGCACTGATTATTGCTCACATAAGGGGCCTAGAGTGTCGCTCGTTGAAATCGGTCTTAAGACTTTTGGACGTTGTTATTCGGTGACTGGTGCTCATGCACTGGTCTAAGAGACGACGCGAAGACGCTGCCCAGAGAGTGGTGGGCGACTTTATCAACAAGTTATCGTGAGCCTGGGAACTAGATTATTCTTTGGCGGCAGATACCCTTTATTTTTTTCTTTCCTTTTCTCTAGCGGCATCATAAAATAAAGTCACACACTTCCCACATTATAACGTCATAACTGCATGCCAATATCTTAATTGTCGTTGATAATGGTTTTATTTGATGTGACCGATTTCTACAAACAACAGTCTGGTCGTTATTTATTATTCTGTAAGATTTTAGTTTATTTATATGGTGTGTGGGCATATCATT
>NC_042494.1:82229043-82235749 GCF_005508785.2 Acyrthosiphon pisum
AAGATTTTAGTTATTATATTGGTGTGTGGGCATATCATTACAAAGAGAAAATAATATAAATAAATATATATAAATTTAGTTTTACAAAGTGCTTCGTAGGATGTATAGACATGTTTCCGGTGAGTTAAATTTTTTTTCAGAATCAAAATCAAAACCATACAACGTTAATTTACTTTAATAAATTTTGTTAATACTTAAGGTCTTTTCAGTTAAAATTTACGACAGTATCGAGGCCCCTAAATATGTAATTCGGTCCAAATTTGAATTTAAAATGTCTGCAAAAATTACCGTGTAAATATATTTTTTAGATTTTTTGTTTACAGTATGAACTATTTTTGAGAATCTTTGTTTTAAATTTTCAATTCTTAGCTAATTTTCAAGATGTTGATACATTTTGCAAAATTTTTTCTTTAAATGCTTATAAAAAATTTTTTATTTTTTTAATATTAGATTGTGAGGCGGAGAGATGAATGTATTGATTTTACAATGATGTATGTCTTGTTTGTGTCTGTGTACCATTTTGTGTTACACAAAATCGGTTTTTGACAAAATCGATTTTTGTTTTTGTCATAACTCTTAAAATAATGACCGTAGATACATACATTTTTCACTGAACATTTATATTAGCAATTATTGACTACCAGCTATTGAGTATATCACATTACAATTACTAGGGGACCCACCGGATACCACCCACACCCACACCAGAAAAATCACGTAGGCAATTGCCTCTGAAATCATTACCGTCCACTACATCACTGTCTTTACAAGTAACTTAAATATCATCATGTTAAATTGCCTATATCAATCTCCTTAGAACACGAGCACCTGCAGCTACAAAAAAGTAATTTGTAAACCTGATTTAAAAAAAAAAATTGTTTTTTAAGAAACGTAATTTAAGTCAATTAGTATTGTTTTACAATTTTTTTTTTGTGTAAATTTATGTGTAATATCTAAATTACTTTTTTCGAAATATTATTTTTGGGAATCTTTTGACATAATTTTCATACGTACAACTCGTATCAATTTTTCATTTTTTTTATTTGTTAGGGTTTCTGTTACACTGTATAAACGAGTTAGAAAGTCTACAACACTCTGAACATGCTAAATTATCGGTTTCTAAACGCATTTAGTAGGGAACAATGTATTAAATTATAGTTCCACGTACGTACAACTTAAACATAATTTGGTAACTTGAATATGCTTATGTATAGAAACCTAAATAAATTAAATATCTATATCCATTTTGAAACAAATTATTTATATTTGTATACCTACTTTTTAATGCTGGCTAGCATATACTTTTAGTAGAATTATTATAAAATTATTTATTTATTCAACTCCAGTATTAAAAATAATTATATTTAATTTTGTTATATATTGTTGAATTATTATTTCTAGTTTTTTGTTTTGAAATAATTAATTGGTTGACTAAGTATTATTTTATTCATTATTTCCTAATGAAATACATATTATATCAATGTTAAAATTTTGTATTTTATTTGTAATGAATTAAGTAATCAGCATACTTTTATTCACTACTGATGACCAATCGTAGTTGTTTAATAAACTTGATAGTTTTGAGTGATCAACATGTTTTATGATTTTTGGATTTGGCGGGTTGTTTCTGTTGAAGACAAGGTTGCTTATACTGGTAACTATTGAGTAATGATCAGTTAAAAGTATGGGCAACAAAATTTTTAACATTGTTAATGTATTAGATTTTAAGAATAAATTATCTAAACAGGATCCTCCTATTTCTTTAGTTCTAGTTATATAGTTAACTAGACTAATAAAACCGTATTAATTTATTAAATTAAGATAGTTATTACTATCTGTACTATTATTGATTATTTCTATACTTACGTCACCTTTTATTACAGTGTAGTTACTTTTATTGGCTCTGGCTCTATAAAGTATAATAGTTTGTTCGAATTCATCTAAGAAGGAATTAATATTAATTTGGGGAGGTCTGTAAATACCATAAACTGTGAAGTTTGAATTTCCCTTTTTGCAATTTAATTTAATTTATTTTATTTTTTTATTTCTTTTATGTACCTACCTATTTACTACTATACATTTTAATAGTACCTATTGGATCCAGACACCAGTAGTCTCCAAAGAACTACATTTTAATATAATTTTAAGTTTCTGCACTACTTCATGCAAACATTGAAAACCTTATTCTAAAAAAAAAAAAAAATGATCTTGAACTTAATATGTTTATAAAGGGTACTCACTAATTGCTTTCACTAATTGCTATGTGAAGAAAAACAATGATTCATTCAAACAGTATAAATTTTCAAAAAATAAAAAGTTAAAAAAGTAGGTAGTAGTTTATGTTTGAGTAGAATGTTTTTTAAAAATATAAATTATTAGATATTATTATTTGTTTTAAGCACTTATGTTATAATTTCACATTTTAATTTGTGTTGTATAATTATTATGGAAAAGTAAAATATATAAGTAATATAATGTTTTGAATTACAATTAATTGATAGATTTGATAGACAGTAGTATTAATCGATGTATCATGAAAATTTCAAGGAGTAAAATATGCAACTACTTTAACAATCTCGGGGGGCAATGATAAGAAATAATTCGCCAGTTTTTAATAGTTTTAATTTGCCAGTGTTCTGTTTCTGTATTATCGACTATAATATCGTATATAGCATGACAAATTTCACATCAAATTTTATATGGTTTCTATATCGGAATTTTTTAAGAAAACTGAAAATCTAATAATTTTAAAATAGTTCCATATTAATATTTAATACCACTTTTTATTTTATTTTTTCGTAAAAATGTAATCAATATTAGTTGAAATATATCTAAATACAGAATGAAATATGTGAACATGTATTTATTTTTAAATAGTCAGATGACAGACATGTTAATAGTAATTGTTAAAATCTATGGTAAGTAGTAACATAATAGATACCTAATATATTTATGTACAATATAATACATATATAATATAGCATAAAATTTAAAAAAATACTTGTTTTTTTATTCTAATACTTTGTGAGTATTCGTAAAATACATTTTTATAATAGTACTTTAAAAGTATTTTTAATACTTTTTTATTCGAATACTAGTATTAGTATCTTAATACTTTTTCAAAAGTATTTTTTACAAGACTGGGTAGCCAGAGCCTCATTTAGGGTGATGTACTGGCTACAACTACTCCGGGAGTCAAGATTTTTGTGGTCGAAAATTTGTTCATTTGTAAATTATTACAATCGTTAAGATTGAAATTATTTCAAGACATATAATGAAATTGATGCAAATTTAAATTATTTCGTGTCTCTTAAAACTATTCAGGATATGCGTTGTTTTTTTATGGAAAAATGATTTAATAGGCATGCTGTATGTACCCTTATATAAATGTATCTCTCAGAATGATATAATATGTACCTACCTACTAAGTATTGCACGAGTCATTCTCATGTTTGAAACGTGTCAAGACTCAAGACATATCTAAGGTCTTGTACCTACTTCTAAAAAAGCACACATTATTGTAAAATAGATATTCTTTTCTTAACTTAAATCTAAAATAGGTTCATGAAGATCTATCACTATAATTTACCGTGGTAAGGCCCCACACGGGGGCGCCAAATTTTTTTTGCACCAGGGCGCAAAATGTCTATATTCAACACTGTATAGGTGGCCGGTAGGTAGATACTTGGTAGGTTGTTTTACGTATTTTGGCTTGTAGGTACCGTAATCGTCTCGTATTCCGTTGAAACTTGGAAGTTTGACGTTAAATTCGAAATTATCGCGAGTGACGAATACAACAGCGGTCTTCTGAGTTCGATGTTATTGTCGCGAGTCCGTTCGCAGATGGATTAAGTCTTGTTCAAACCGCGATCAGTCCATCGTTAACTACCTAATCGTTCGTCTTCAACGAATCTACCGAACGATCGACACTTCTATCTGGTATTGCGTTTGACTGATGAGCGAGTCCGTAGAATACAGTTGTTGATATATGGCGCGTAAATTGTAATTCTCTACATTGATTGATACCTATATCTCCGCTAAATTGTAAGTTTTCAAATGTGTTTGATTGTTAAAATCTGTTAGTCGGATAGTTAGCTAAGGCTTTCCTTAATAAAAAACAAATGGAAATTGAATATTAATGTATATATTATATAAAAATGAATGAATGTCTGTCTGTCCATCCACCTGTCTGTCCTTTATGCATTCATACAATTTTAAGAGTTTTTCATAAATTATATTGTTGGTTAGAAGGTAAAAGGGCGTAAACGTTAATTTCCAAATTGTTCAGGTGAGCCGAAAAACACATAATTTCATATGAACTGTGTTACAATCTTAGAACATCGTATAACACTTCGATTTGAGACTTAATATGATTTATAATGACATTTTACGTATTTTGTATTGACTATAATTCTTCATAATCATAACATATTTGTGTATTTTAAGCCAATTAAAAAAAAATTACTTTTACGCCCCTTTTTTTCTGATCGTGGCTCTTACGCCCCAAAGATGTTCTATTGACTATAAAGTATAATGGATAGTTTAATATTGTAATTTGTTTTATATTATTGATTAAATACAACGAAGATTTGTATTGAAAGTATTTCGAAAATTGTAGATATAAACGCTTTTTCCAGTGCTGACAAAACAACTAACAAAAAGGCGGGTAAGTCGTGGATGTCGCTCTGCTGTACAGTAGGTTACAAGTGGGTTACTGTAATGGATGGAATTAAATTTGAATCCAATGATATTATATCATTGTATACGAAAAACGATTCTGAACGGAGATGATTTGTCAGTCTAGGATATATTATTTTTAAAGAAAAACTTATGGAGAACCTTGTACCAAATTTTTACGATTTTTCAACCACTAAATTACTTGCAAATTTTCGCAATTTTGACATATTTCGTATAAATTTGAACTTTAAATGCTTATAAATAAAAATTGTGACAATGTATTCCTTTTATTTTGCAACTGCTATTGTAAAAATATGTTAGGAGCCTTGTATTAAATTTCCAAATCTTAGAATTAAAAAGAAAAACTTTTATGAATTTCTGTCTAAGATAATTTGAACATTGCCGTAATTTTTACGTATTTAGTCAAAATTTGAACTTTAAATGCTTATAAAAAAAAAATCGTGACTATACATTTCTTTTATTTTTCAATTGCTATTGTAAAAATATATTATGAGCCTTGTATTAAATTTTGAAATCTTAGATATAAAAGGAAAATTTTTTATGAATTTCTAGCATAAAATAATTTACGAATTTTCGTGATTTTTACATAATATGTTGTCAAAATTTGAACTTTAAATGCTTATAAATAAAAATTGTGAATATGTATTCCTTTTATTTTGCAACTGCTATTGTAAAAATATGTTAGGAGCCTTGTATTAAATTTCCAAATCTTAGAATTAAAAAGAAAAACTTTTATGAATTTCTGTCTAAGATAATTTGAACATTGCCGTAATTTTTACGTATTTAGTCAAAATTTGAACTTTAAATGCTTATAAAAAAAAATTGTGCCTATGTATTTTTATAATTTTTGAATGGGAGTTAGAACAACATATGTGGACCCTTCTATTAAATTTTCAAGTATTTTGTCCCAGCTAATTTTTTTTTATCAACATTTATAAAAAAAAAATCAAAAAAAATCGATTATTTCAATTGCCTATAAATAGATTAAAAATTAGTGAAATATTTTGAAAATAAAACTATATAAAGAAAATGTCAATTTAAACAACTGGTAAAATTTTCAAGTGTCTACGACTCATACTTTTTGAATAATAACAAATATCAAAAATCGTTCGAGGCTAAACCGTTATTTAATGCGGTTTTGTAAAAATTTAAATTTCAAACACTCCTAAAAATTTTTTGTCTTAGTCCGGTTGAGTTTTTTTTACAGATATTTAAAGAAAAACTTATGGAGAACCTTGTACCAAATTTTAAAAGCTTAGTTATAAAAGAAAAAAATTTTACGATTTTTCAACCACAAAATTACTTGCAAATTTTCGCAATTTTGACATATTTCGTATAAATTTAAACTTTAAGCACTTATAAAAAAAAATTGTGACTAACGATTTTGGATTTTTTTTTATCACTGTGAGAACAACTTATAAGAAACCTTGTATTAAATTTTCAAAGTTTTCTATCCAACCAAAAATTTTTTATCGTTATTTTAAAAAAAAATACTTAGAAAAATTGAAAATTTCATTTGTCTATAAATAGCTCAAAAAAAGTCGAAACACTTTGAAAATTTAACCCTGTATAGACAACGCTAATATAAACATCTGTTGCAAATTTCAAGTGCTTACAATAATTATTTTTTGAGTTACAGTAAAATTAAGTTTTCGTTTTTGTCAAAAATTGGTTTTGCGTAAAAATTCGCGTTTTTCCGTTATTTTTTTAAGGTTTTTCCTGCCGCTTTTGAAAAGTATTGGGAAATTTTCACTTTTGACCCCCCAAAGTACCAACTAGATTCACTTTCAGAAAAAGTACAACTTTTGAAAATCGAAGCATTTTTACTGCTCCAAAAGTTGTCGTCAGACACAAAAAAAAAAAAAAAAAAAAAAACACACATCATCGTAAAATCAATACATTCATCACTTCGTTCAGAATCTAAAAATAACAATAATAAATCAGTAAAACAAGATAATTATCTAAATAACGTCGGCGATAACGGGCCATATAATATTCATTGCGTTGT
>NC_042494.1:82235849-82264020 GCF_005508785.2 Acyrthosiphon pisum
CAACGTAACGACATAAGGTTGATAGGCAGAGTAAAAATTTGAAAATAATAAATATATTATATTATCATATTATAAATACCTATTAACTAGTCAAAATAAGTTTGTATGGCTGTGTTAAAATAAACAATTATCTACAATCATTTTGAGCTTTCTCCAATCGTTTTATTTCTCACTTATAGTGGATCATGTTTCCCGAAAATCAATGTCTCCTGTTGTACAATAACAACGAAAAATACATATAATCCAACATTTATAATTGCCAATTTATGGTATACATTTTTTTTTAATAATTATTACCTAATATTAATTTAAAGCAGTAATTTTCAATGTATTGACACAAAAAAATGATTAATATTCATAGTTTTCATTGAATTATTTCAGAATTGCCTAATGTCAGTGACAAAGAGACATATGCTGTATACAAAAAACAAATTAATGACAAAAGTAATATGTTTTATGATATTTCAATATATGTTAATACTCATTATGATGTCACTATGTATTATGTTATATTTTTTTTGTGATAAAATATCAGATTAATTTATTTTCACAGTTATTGTGTTGACGCGTCAAATTGATAATACTATTTTTCAGTATCATGTTATCTTTATTGTATTTTTCTTAAATTATTATATGTGCAATTCATGGACCGCGGGGTCTTACCAGTTAATGAAACCTATACTGGTGATTAACGTGGTGAGCGTATCCGAGTGCCTAAACTATTGTTACAATACCGGGAATGTATTAATGGTCTTTATTAATAATGTCAAAATAGACATTTAACTTCGGAATAATTCGCATAGAGCTGAAAATTGGTACACACCTTAAGTACCTCATCCTAAATAAAATCTCAAAAGTCCCCATCGATCCTATTGCTGCTAATTTTTTTATTCAAGGTCAAAGGTCACAAAAATTGGTTTTTTTCATTTATCTCTTAAAATTTAAGTGTTTTCGTAAAAATAGCTTAGACAAAATTTTTAGATCAAGTAATTGTCTAAAAAAATTGTCCTTACACTTTTTTACCTAAAAGTAATAATTCATGAGTTACCTTTCGGTCTACGCTTAGTCGGGCGGGTCGCGGCGCGCGAGGTGACTCTTGTCCGCGATCAGAGTTACTCAGAAATTCAGCACACAATAAAATCGCACCCAATATATTATGATTTCAAAAACTATGAATACTCGTGCTTGTAATCGTCAATTTTTTGTTTTAAAACATTTTGTTTATTTTGTGGTGATAAAGCTAGTGAAGAGGCTGAAAAAAAAAATCACAAAAAAATCGACGACTAATATATCGTGTTGCTACACTGTCGTTTAAAGATAATATTATGAAAGTAGCCGAGAATCGTTCAGATGGCTTAGCAAAATCTGTTCATTTATGGTTGTTTTAAATGTGTTAATATTGAAATAGATAACACAAATACTACCTATGTCATTGATGGAGGATATATTTTACATCGTGTCGTATGGGATCGAGAAGAAGTTCTGATGTCCTTTTTGATCAATTTATGACTGTTCCTACAAACCAACAGCAATTCCTTGCTAATACCCATAACAAGTCTCGCTTCATTGCAATGCTGTCTGACAAATTAACAACTGCTAATATTTTTGTGAAGCAAGCTAATGATGACGCCGATATTCTAATAATAGAAACTGCTTTAGAACAGTTCAACACAAATACAATTATTGTTGTAGGTGAAGATATCGATTTGCTTATAATACTATTATTTTTTTATAACTGCACGAACTCCAACGAATAAGACTATTTACTTTTTAAAACCCGAAAAAGCCCAGACACCAACAAAAATCATCATTACCTATTGTACTTAGTTTATAATAAATAGTTTAAGTTTAATAATTATTTACTGTCAATTATTTTTTCTATTAATATTAAAAAAACATTAAAAATAAAATCGTAGAATACCTCTTTATGGGATACTACCAAAAATATGTTGCATAAAATGTACTTTAAAGATGGCAAAAAATATGGATAATATTATGAAGATAAATTAAAATTGATAAATTTTTTAAATCAAGATAACTGATGAATTATTACTTATAGGTATAAAAGTGATGGATGCGTATTTTATTGTGTGCTGAATTTCTGAGTAACTCTGATCGCGGACAAGAGTCACCTCGCGCGCCGCGACCCGCCCGACTAAGCGTAGACCGAAAAGTAACTCATTAATTATTACTTTTAGGTAAAAAAGTGTAAGGACAATTTTTTTAGACAATTACTTAATCTAAAAATTTTGTCTAAGCTATTTTTACGAAAACACTTAAATTTTAAGAGATAAATGAAAAAAACCAATTTTTGTGACCTTTGACCTTGAATAAAAAATTAGCAGCAATAGGATCGATGGGGACTTTTGAGGTTTTATTTAGGATGAGGTACTTAAGGTGTGTACCAATTTTCAGCTCTATGCGAATTATTCCGAAGTTTGCATGTTTTTTTGTCTATTTTGACTGGACTATAAGTGAGGTCGATAGAATACGGAGGGGTTCGGGATCAAAAACCTAAGCAGGCACATTGGGTGGGTCACGTTTTTTTTAGTGGCACTGTAAAGAGCCGTTTCTCATTTATATGCTGCTGGTGGCAATACCGGGCTTTGATATGGATTTATATGCCAGTGGTGACAATATTGGGATGCTGTGGAACGATTGCCTTCCGGGGTAAGTGTTCGGCGGGAAAGGTGTTTTCAGTGGTAATCTTCATTTTGGCTCCAAGAATCTTAGTTTTTTGTTGATGTGTATGTTGTAAGAGTTAAAGATGTAGTGATTGAACGCTTTTATTTGCTTGTTAAGCCGACCCATTGGTCGTTTACTATCCCAGGGCTGTAGCCTATCCTAGTGGTGAAGGTGGAATGTGCTAAATGTTTATGGTTTTCGTGGTCCACTCGAGGGGGCTAGTTTTTGGAGATTTCTTGAGACGTAAGTGGTTGGAGAGGGCTAAATGTTCCAGTTCTCTAATGTGGCGATCTTGCAATTTTGTTTTTGTGGAAAAGCGCTGAAGCTTGCGACTCGATTAATATTTTAAGTTTTGTGAGATTAGCAGTAGAGTATGATATCGTTTCTGACATAAAATGGGATACCAAGTATTATTCTCGCGCCAATTATTTGTACGGCCTCGAGTTGGCGCCATTGGTTTTTTGAGACGTAGTGCAGCTCCAGCATACAACAGTATGGGGATTCAGTAACAGCTGTGTGACGGGAAGCACGAGGCCGTAACTTGGTGGTTTCTTAGACCCTTAGCCATGTATCGCAAGTTCGACTCCCTCCGCGCCTTGGTGACGGACCGCACCCCGTGCCGATGTGTGCACTGGGCGCCCGAGCGCCAGACAGTAGCCCAAAGCATACCGTTTTTACGGGTATTTCGTGAGTTTCGCGAGAACGTCGGCGGCGCCAGACAACTATCCTGGTCGAGTACTTCCCTACTGACTAAGACGGTACTCCCACAACCTCCTCGGGGCCATCCACATAAGTACCAGGCGCGCGGCAGTCACGCGGGCCCAGGGACAACCAAGGACGCGCCTGACCGTCAGGCGTGCGGGCCATGGTTAATCAGAGTACCGTTTTCACGGCAGGGCTCTCTCTAATTCCCGAGGAACAAGATTTTAGATTCCGTAATCCAGGTACTCACAATGACCTAGTTCCCGCTAGCGCAAGTATCGGGGTAGGATTTTACGTCTGTCCTCGATACTGCCTTTGAGTTGAGCAGTACGGTTTTTGCGAGTGGATTGCCGTTCCCGGGTTTTCTGGTGGCTGGCAGTAGATGGCTGCTCAGACGTTGTTACTTGCACCTGGTCTACCCGCATCTCTGATGCGAGCTCTCGATCGAGTTTTGTGTGGTAATGAACCGGCGTGTGGCTGGAGGTCCGCGGGCGGGATTTTCGTGGTACCTGCACGTGGTTGCTTTGTCCAACCCTTCCGTCTCATTACCCACTCAACGTCCTCATCGGTACGTTGCAAGGTTGCAAGGTTGCAAGGTTTTATTCTAGTCTTCGCCCCCGATTTCCTCACTCGGATATTTACTCTCGTGCGGATTAGTAGGATTATCCCACATTCTTCTCGGCCACAGTAAGTTTTTACAGGGCCCCGCCGCTGGAAATTTACTTATATCACCAGTGCGGCTACCGAGGTAACCCTACATCAGAGCGCCCTAGTGTGTCGTGAGCGAACACTCTAAGCGCCTGGAACACGACATCGGTACATGTCATGAACTCTAAATCGCACGGCCAGTCCACACCGGCCGCCTGCACTGCGAGCATAAGAGTTTTTCTTTGCTGGGTTACAAGTGGGCATTCAAATAACAGGTGCTCCGCAGTTCCATTTGGGGATCCGCATTGGCAGGCTGCGTCGCCTGTAAGGTTGAACCGGTGGAGTTGAAAGTTGAACCTCCCGTGGCCAGACATCAGCTCCACTCATTGGCAAGCCGACGCCTGACGTCCGGGAACCACTTTGCTGTCCACCTCCCTTTTTTGGAGGTGACCCACTTGCTCTGCCAGAGGTCTAGGGTATAGTTTTCGTACTGAACCTTCCTAGCCTCGGCGATTTTCATCGTCATAATGCCTCTCCTTACCGCGATCCTATCCCTCTCGACCTTGGCTATTCTCAATAGTTCCAAGTTGAGAGGTGGTACTCCGGCTAGGACCTGCAGCACCATCGTCAAGGTGGTATTGTACGCACCCGTAATTGCCTTCAGCGGGTCCCTCTGGGCCCTGTTGGCCCTTCCCCGGTGGTGCCCGTTAGTCATGCACTTCGGGGCCCAAACCGAGGCCGCATAGCTCATCTGCGGAATGAACACTGTCTTATACAGGCTCTTAGTGATTTCCTTATTGAGTCCCCACTGAGTCTTTGCCACTCCAGTTAGTCGGATGAAAAGCGCTATAGAGCTCTTAATTTTTTCCGTTAGGTGTTCGCTAAACTTTTCTTTAATGTCAAACGTAACGCCGAGGTATTTCACCCTGATCGTTGGCTTAATCTTAACGTCTCCAAGTCGCAGATCCAAAAACGGCCGCGACAGTTTTTCTTTCAGCCAGTAGGTCTGCGACTTGGCCGCGGAAAAGGTGAGTTTGCGCTGATTCGCCCAGAGCGAAGCTCTTCTGATCAGTTCATTACCGCGGCTCTCCAGCTCAGTACGGGTGTTACCAGAGATTATTACGCGAGATCGTCTGCATACGCAATCAGCTCAGTACCTGTGGGCGGATCTGGTGACAGTAGAGGGTTCATGGCCTGCTTCCAAAGGTCTGGTCCGTACTGCGACCCTTGCGGGCCACCTTTTGTCAAAGTCGCCAATCAAGCACGCCGCAGCTCACTGCGTTCAGGACGGACTTGAGTACGTCGGCGTGTGTCTAAGTTGGTTCCGAAAACTGAAAGTACATTGATATCAACGTTAAGCGGAGATTCCCAACTGTGAGCACGGCCACTGCAATATGGGGAGTACTCAACTGTTGTAAACTCAGGATACCGACAGCGGGGTTAACGATAACGACCGCGGCTTTAGGCTTGGGGCCGTTCGCTATGACCCTGTACGGGCGCCTATTTATTGAATAAATATACCCCTTTGCACAACAGTATGGGGATTATGTACATCTTCAACAGGTTTATCCTAGTTCCTGTTGGAATCGGGCTAACCCTGTTTAGGATTGGGTAAACATGTCACAAGTTCGTGTTGTCTTTTTGATGATGTTATCAATGTGATTCAAAAAGTTTAATTTACGGCCAATTGTCAATCCTAGGTCCCTTATGTATATTATACCAGGGAATGAGTGTGTCTTTGATAGATAGTCGAGACAGATTTCTATGTTTATGACCAAACAAGATCGCGATTGTTTTAGTTGTGTTTATGCGGATACGTGATTTCCTAAACCAGCTAGAAGCTTTTTGTAGCTGTTTCTGAAGTTTATTTGATGCTCTGGTTGGGTTGTGATCGCAAATCTAATACATGGTTTCGTCCGCGAATAGAACAACGGATGGCTTAGATGTGACAGGGATATCGTTGGTATATGACTGAGGTACTGGGGAACTCCTGCGAGGATACTTCCTGGAGAAGATAGTTGGTCGTCTATCCAAACACGGACTAAAAATGACTTAATTATTTGTATGACATGCATTGGGATGTTCATAGTTGAAATTTTTTATATGAGACCGTTAAGCCAACTGAAAGCTTTCTCAACGTCGATAAAAACCGAGGCTGTATGAGAGTGGTTTTTGAAATTTTTGCTGATAGTGAAAATTAAGTTTATTAGTTGTTGAGTAGTAGACTGCTGTTGTTGAAACTCAGCTTCCTCTGGTCTGATGTTTTGGACAGGTACTTCTAGTCTCTAGAGTTCGAATATAATGATTTTCTCATAAACCTTTGAGGTGGAGGAAAGCAGAGCTATGAGTCTGAAGATGTCCGATTTAAGTGGTTCTTTACCAGGTTTAGGGATGGAGATTATTGTGGCTCTCTTCGATATGATGGCATATCGAGAAATATTAAAGCCTGATTCAGCCGTTTAGAAATTTGGTTAAGGCATGAATCATGTTTTTAGGTAGAAAACGTAGAGCAGTGTTTGGTATTTGGTCTTCACCACCGATTTTTTTTTTTGGAAGCTTGGTGAAGCTTGGTGATGGATCCATGGTGAAGCCAGGATTTGTGTGCATATTGTGACCAGGATCAACAGTAGAGTTTGACCATGGGATTGCTTGTATGTAGTTGGTGACTTCTAGAAGATCAGGTCCCGGGTTTGGGGCAAATTGAAGTTCGAGGGAATCAGCTATAAGTTCAGCCATCTTTATTCTTTGTAGTTTAAGGTCTCGAGGAATTTGTCCCATTCATCTTGTTTGTAAGTAGACAGCAAGGTTCTAATGAGATTTATTTTGACATTTAAACTTTTTTCTGAATCGTGTATGACGTATGTAGAATAATGGTTATTAAAACCAGCACGATCCCTCAATTTTCATTAACAATAATAGGATATTAATAATTTGCAGTTAATACAATCGACCTTTTTTGTTCCCTAATATGTTTTGCCGGGCCTAGTCACTATTTTTCCACTCCAACACTTGCTAAATACCGACTTGTAAAATACCATTAACAAAAAAAATAAACTAAAGTAAACTGGACTCATTTTTGAAAAATTAAGTCGCTTGATTATTCAAACGTGTACAGATTTTATATCATAAATATTAGTATAAAAAAAAAAAAATGGTTTTGAATCATGTACTTCCAACTATTATACATGTCGTTATTAAAATATATTTCTAATTGCATAACTTACTTTCTTCTTGCATAAATTATTCTTACAATTATTTAATTCTTAGTTGAATACAATAAGGCGTATATTATATTTAATTGTACAAATAAAAATAGCTTACAATACACTACACAGTAACACAGTGTATACAATCTTAAGTGGGATGGAAGCACACCTTTTCTTATGACTTATATAAGTATTTGGGTAGCAATTCACAACTGTTATATCACATGTTATATCTTAGTATAATACTTTTATTTAAGTTATAGTCTATAGATAATGACATATTATTTTCAGAACCATTTATGATGACAGAAGATGAATACCGTTTATGGTTTTTAAGTAATTAATATTTATTAAACGTTAAAATATTTATAATTCCAATAAAATAATTACGGAGGTAACTATAAATTAAAGCCACATAACATTCCCAAAAATAATATCACAAATCCATGTGTTGAAAATTAAATGTAAAGTACTAAAATGTATAAGTAACATAAAAATGTAATATTTAATTTACCTCTATGTATTAAGAGGACACTATACCCGCATGCGTTGTCTCCATCTTACAAATGTACATCATAGCAAAAAATTGTTTAGCGCGGGATAGAACCACTCCCTCAGTATTTATAGTAGAATTACCAAAATTCCACAACGCATAGGGAGCAACTTTATCTGTGTCGTAGCGTTTTTATTATTTGGATAACATAAATAAAACTAAAGTTATCAGTTTGAGAACATAAGGGTTTTTTTTTGTTTTTTCATTTAATTATAAAAAATTATTTGTAAATTGAAGTTAAAATAAGTTAAAGCAATAAGTTAAAATGAAAGTATGATTATTAAATTTTATATTTGACCTAAGGAACTTATGCTAATAGAGTTTTTAAATTCATTTTTAATGGGATTTTGAGCCGCTAAAATAGAGTCTCAGACCACTGTGCTACGTGCTTACGTGTTAATAATTTGTATTTTGAACACCAAGATTTTAGCCATATATATATATAATATAAAATATTATCCAAACTGTACTTGTAAGAAAACCAGTAAAATTAATTTAAAAATAAAATAGTTTTTTCCATGGACAGCTGTGGTGAAAAAATATTAAAATGATTTTTTTTTCAATCTAACTTCATCTCTTCTCTTCCAAAATCTTGATCCGCAATTCGAAATGTATCTGAGATTTGGACAGCATTAAAAAAGAAGTTTCAAGACGATCTCTGCTCTAATAAAATGAAACACAACATTATAATTTTTTTAAATGGTTATCAATACCATGCGTAATCTCCACCGATTTTCTTCTTTTTTTTTTAATTGCATTTTGAAAGTTATCCCCAAATCCACTCAAAAAACACTTTAATTCTATAATAATTAAGTACACGAATGAAAGATATTACAAATATATAAGTTAAAAAAGTGTGTGTTAATTCGTACTTTATAATTTTTTTTAGGATTACCAAAGGCACCTGAAAGATATTTAAATCATAAAAACACGATGTTAAAATTAAGTATGTATTATTGTTATTAAATAAATCCAATTGAATTATTTTATTACAAATTTAATACAAGATACTAAACACAATATTGTATCATTATAGCTATTTATACCTCGTCTATGCACACATTTGTTAGTACCCACTACTTATAACAAGAATATTAAATTTAAATTTAAATTTAAAAAAAAATACTTAAAATATAAAATGTATAATTTTTATTGATTAGGTTAGACACTTATAATTATAAAGCAATTCAATTGTCTACAAAATGTAAAATTTGTTTTTAATGTTAATATAATATTATGAAACTAACAGATTTAAAAAAAATTTAGATAAATATAGTTTAAGACATTTTATCAGGTTATTGTCTATTGATCAGTGGGTACCTATCATTGCTACAAAATAATAATTTTGGGCTACCAATATATTGTAATGACATTTTCAAGTTTTTTATACCGGTAAACACTAAACGAAACAATAAATAAATATTTAAAAGTTTTTAGACCATAATAATATTTTATAATTACAATAACATGCATGGTTGTTTAATTAATTAAGCGTTGTATTTTTTATTAATAATTTTTGTAAATAGAGAAAATTATAGTTCAGGTGGAACCGCTAGAAAAAAACGAATTCGATGATTTAAAAAATCGTAAGTAATTGAAAATGTACCTTATAAGTAATTACACTAATACGAGAGGGTGCCTAAAATAAATAGAACTCATTTTTACATTGTGAGCGGAGAGTTTAATATTGACTAATTTACTTTGTTGAACACAAATTTTCTATCCCCTTCAAAGTACTCTCGTTTTGAGTCAATATACAATGACACGGCCCCAGGCAAATGCCATTAGAATTCAAAATGCAGTTTGCCCGCCACTTCCAGTGCTTTTTGTCAACTATCAGTCCATGGCACGCCAGCACGCACACCTAAAAAAAAATGTAGGGGTTCCACAATAAAAGTAGATTTAAAAAGTTTAAGAAACGCTGGTCAAGTATAATCCACTTAATCAGGCTATCAGCGTTCTTATTTGCTTAGAAAAACAACATTCGTATTTTATATATATTTTTTATTATAAGTGCAAAGTATGAAAGTATGAAATTAGTATTTTTAATTTATCAAATAAACAATAATAATTTATATCGTTAGATGTTCTAATTAATATAATTTATTAATTATTTAAAATTTTGACATCCAATAGTTTTTCCAATTTGTTGTTGATCAATCCGCAAATAAGTCGTCATCTAATTAATGTATCTGCCAGCTTCCCGAATTCACAAGACGACATAATCATAGATGCTTTCATCAGTCTTCTGATCCCTTGTAAAGAAAATGTGTTGTTCATATACTACGTTTTTTTTTTAGAATAAAATATTCATCAAATTTACTAATAACTGTATCATAATCAGTGTTTTTGATTTTTTTCTTTTCAAATAAATTATTTTTCTTTTATTTGATTTGAATACTATACGATCTGACTGCGTCAAGCAGATTTATTTATTTACTTAAAAAAATTACACTATTAATTACAACACATTATTAATTAATTCACATTACAATAATTTATTATAATTTATGTTCAATCTCTAGTGACATAAGTACTAACGTATTACAACAGTAGTAGTGAACTAACCTCTAAAACTTAACAAGTAACAATATAAAATAATAACTAATTCTGATCAATAAACATCTTATCACTCAAGTTCTCAAAATTTTACTGTCACTTTGTTGTTACGTTAATTTATATTTTATACCATCACATTGTATTAAGAAATAAACTATTGATCATAAAAATATATAGCAAGTCTCACAACATAACAAAAAAATAATATAAAATAAAACCCATATTATAAATAATTTATATTTCAACAAAAATGTATGAATTGGATACCACCTTGGTGCATGACGGGCAATGCTAATTTTTCGTATCTGCGACTATAGTATAAGGTCCATGTTGTGAATACATTTGTAATTTGTTCTACCGTATTTGCCGCCAAATATTTCCCGTATCTGGTAAATATTAAATCACTAATGACTCCTTGGATAAATTTCGAAGAACACTTATATCAAGAACTTTATTGATCGTTTTCTCAATTAAATTTAGCATAAAGAATATTATTTTACTAGTCGGTACATAACGTTATATAATAGTCTGTTATTTTAGAAAACAAATTGCTAAAATAGGTCAAATAATTCAACAGATAATCATAGGAAATTTTTTTCTGTAAATTTGTAATTTTCACATAATTATATGAGCTATTGAAATTCACAATTAAGGTATATTAATTTATCAAAATATCTTTGTTCTAGTGTTTTCAATACCCTATGAAACTTATGAAGAACACCACGATCGGTTAAAAAATTATAGTAAGTTATCAATAGCATAGGTACATTTTATTTTACCTATATTTTTTATTCTTATTTAATAACGATTCATTCAACATCTAAGGCCTAAGCCTATTAGTGTATAAAACATATTATTTAATTTATACCTATTTATGCATTCACGATTTATCTTTAAAAACGGTGATACTAAACAGTAAAATACGGCTTGAGAAATTTAAGACATGGGTGTGTAAAATTGTTTTTCTTTACATAATTATATAGCCAAATAAGTTTAAAAGATGCCAAATACCCTGCAAATGCTTTCAAACTAATTTATACTATAATTTATTTAGTTAGTATTTTAATATTGTGTTTAAACTTTAAATTACTCAACTGTGTTTTTGTATTCACTACCTACCGATCTGTATCCTGATACAGGACCCAAGGTTTCGTTAAATATTCGCTTATTATTTTAATACTTATAAGTTATATTACCTGTATTTAATGGATAGCTATAAAATGTTGGATGTATAAATGCATGATATAAATCTTATGATTAAATAATTAGTACATATTAATAGGTATGTTTAAGAGAAACCAATACAATGTTTTTTTAACTAAAAAAAAAAATGTTTCATTTATCTTTTAGAATTGAGAGAATTAAAGAGAGATCAATTCACAAGAGAAAAAGCCTGTATGATATTATAATATTTTTTTAATATTTAATTATTACAAACTATAAAAATTGTACTCGTGTTTTGTTGAAGATCGAGTTCTCGTAGGTGAAACCTATACGAGTCATGTTGAAAGAATACAAAAGTTGTTTTGTAAGTATAAGTACTAACTATTAGATTGTATTTTAAAGTCAAATTAAACTGCTGACTGCTATAATAGGTACTTGTTTATAAATGTTTAATGTATCTACGCGTTACGTACATTTATTGGGTTTAAAAAATTTAAGTTCTATTGAAAAGTTTAAATTTACTTAACAATATAATTTGAATAGGTATATTTATTTACCTAGTTTTATAAATTAAAAAAGAAGAATATGTTTAAGATTTTCAACCATTGGCTTGCATCCTATGGCATATTTACTAAAGCATATTATAGCATATTATATCATGACAAATTGATTTTCCAAACCTTAAAATATTGAGCTAAACATATTATGTGATATGCCATAATTCGTTTAGTATCAGTATATCAACATTGACCTAAATGGTGTGGGTGATTTTTCTATACTGGTTTTTTTTAAATGAATTCAGACATGGAAGTATTTTAGTTTTTTCGGAGTAGTTTTTTTTTAAATTGTTGACTAATAACAAATAGGTGTATTGATCAGTGTTACAGCCTATTAGCTGTTTTTGGTTAAATAGCTAACTATGTATAAAATATAAAATCTAAGTTCCCTGATTCTATAACCACTACATTTTTACACCTTAAGCACACTACTATATTTCCACAAGGTATTATCTCTGTATAAAACAGTATTTTTATAGAACTACAGTAAATTGAATTGATTTCGAATTTATAATAGGGAAACTTTTAATTATTCTCCATGTCTTGGAAACATTTTAAATATGTTAGAATGTATTAAAAACCCTTCCACAGTTCCACGCGTATAACTTGGATTTCTTATTGTTTAGATGAACTGGATTATAATTTAACCGAGGAGAAAATAATCGAAGACCATGGTAACTTGATAAAATATAATTTTTTATTAATCGCAAAGAAAGTGTTCAAGTGGGTACCACTCTCGAACTCTCCTGTACAATAGGTGTCTAGACGGGCGAATAGGGACAAATGGACGTATCCATTTGGACGTGGCCGTTTAGACCTGGGAACAATTGGTCGTAAAAAAAATATAGTAAATCAATCAATAAAAATATAAGTGGTACAAATTAATTATATTGTTGTTTATAATGTTTAACATCGGGTTTTGTATTATATTTGCATCCCCCTCTGGAGTATAATAATTAATAAGTAATATTCTAAAATCTAGGTATAATTACATCTATATTTATTTTATGTAAAGCCATTATTAACCCACACAGCATTTTAATATTTCCCAACTATGGTATAAATATTTTTAGGAAAACAAAATATTTGAAAAAGTTGTGTAAATAATAAAGAAATATTTTATTTATATTTTTTGGCCAAGAAGTTCACTTTTGAAAAATATTTTGTAAAAGACACATAAACAAAACATTTTAATCATATTTTTTTAAAAAACATTTTCATGGAAACATTATAAAAGTATTAAGTCAACATTTTTGTGCAATATTTTATTATTTTATTATGAGAATAAAATATTTATACAATATTATTAGTCGAATATTCATTATTCAAGGACTCCAAAATATTCTCAAAATATTCTCATTTCCCAAATGCTGTGTGGGAAGGATTGGCTTCCTTAGTAGGTATATATATATTTCAATAACTCTGGAGATTGGAAGTAGATTGGAAGTAGGTAGGTACCTATCTACTCGATCAAACGTTGACTTTTATACATCAACATTTTCAAAAAATCATCTGCTCATAATATGTGCATTTCTCATTACAAAAAAAAAACTTTATAATGCCACAACACAGTGCTTAAGTAAATACTATAAAAAATTAATCCAAGCATTTTAAAATATAGTCTTTAAGAGTACCTACCTTGCTCTTACTCTTACTAAAAGTCTTTTATGTGTGATGAAAACAAAATATTAAGTTTTTCCATTATTATTACATTATTTTAATTTCAAATAATATCATTAATGCCTATCATATAAATCAGCTATATATTTTAATATTTGGATTAGATATATTTTATTTATTTAGCTATAGGTACACAATTTAAAAATCTATATTAACATTTTAAGGTATAGAGACACTGCTTCCGAATAATTTTGCAGAACATGTGTTATGTAAGTTATTGTAAATCATGACAATTTTACTTTTAAATATCATGGTCTATTCATTTGAATGTATTGAAAATTTGAAACGTAACGATATAACCCTAAAATTACATTATGTAAAATAATAACATAACTTTTTAGAGTGAAACATTTAGGATAATATTATAAAGTAAAATTATAATTGGTGAAAAAGTTATAACAACTATTTGTGTGTTAAATAAAAAATCTACCTGCCTATATATATTAAACATTTTTCACCTATAATATTTTTCCAGCTTATCCATTCAACTATGATACTTCAAAAAAGTTTTTATCGAGACAAGAAACTATTACATCTAATTTAGATCGTAAGTATATATTTTGGTCTATGTTTCATAAATATTAATTATTTAACACTATAAAATTCAAAATAACAGTATTAAGGTGGTTCTAATCGCTCAAAAAAAAAAAAAAATTGGTTTTTAGACCCTCCACTGTGACAAGATTGTGAGACTTAAGATGGTTCGATGATGCTGTAAAAATAATAACATTTCTTAACATCTCCTCAAGAGAACGGTCGGAGCTTTTTTTCAATGTTTGAGCTTTTGTCAATATTATAATATTTACAAATTTCAGTTTTTACAACATTTTTGTTCATTTGTACATTTATGTATTGGAGAAATTAATATTTCTAAAAAATTCTTCGACCGTTCTTTAGGGAACGTGTTAATAATTGTTAGGATTGTTACAGAATCAAAATCGCACCAAACTAAGTCTCACAATTTTGTCACAGCCGAGGTATGTTTTTACTCGAAAAGTAACCGTATACTTTTTCTTAATTTAGTATACTGACATGTGCCTGCGAGTAAGAAAACGCCAGATCATAGAATGTGGATACGGGTCACGACGCGTTGACATACACTGCGTGTGTGCCAACCACCCTAACTTTCATTTACACTCGCACACATTGACATGGCCCGGTTGTACTTGCCTCATAATTTGCCTAATTCTTACTCGTTAGAAAATAACTTAACCCTTAATGATTTTAAGATTCATTTTCTATACATTTTAAATTCATTTACAATTTACTTATCAACCTACCTTAAATGAGTTTTTTTTTTAAAAAAAATTAACGGAATCGTTGAACTAAGAAATATTCAAAGCCGTCTGAAAATTAAATTAGAGTCAATAGATAAATTATTAGAATAATAATACATTAATTTATTATATTTACTTCCAATTTAGATTATGTTGTGGTTTTAAATTCTATGACTATGTATATCCAACATAAAATTTGTCTTCATTCTTCTCTATCCGATGATACTATGGTAGTATCCAATCTACCTCCTAATCCATTCCTGGGCATACTTTTTTTATATCATCTTTATTCGATATTTGTTTCAATAGTCTTTTACTTAGTGGTACATTTAGTACCATTTTCAGCCATTATCCTTCTTTACGCCATGAATTTTCTGCTAATTTGAGTCTTCTATTTGTAATATCTTCCAAAATATTTGGTCTTAGATGAAAATCTCTCAGTTTCCTATTTTTTCGTATTCTCTTTTCTTCCGTGATTACAATTTAAAAATTACATAGTAGGTACTTACCTATACTACATTATAAAAATAAATGATTCTTCATATAATTATAATAATTTTATAATTTTGCTTAGGTGATCCATTAGTTGAAACTAAAATTTGGTATAAAAGAATGAAAAAACGTAAGTTGTTTAATCATTTTTGTTTTTCATAATATTTTGAATTCAATTTTTCATCTAAATTTAAACTACATTAATGGTAAATTAATGCAGTTATAATATTTAATATCATTTTCTATTTGAAACTTATAATAATATAAAAAGTGATTTTATTTCATTGATGAAATTAGATTCACAAGAAATTACCATTATAAAAGTGGTATATAATTGTATAATTATTATTATTATAAATTTAGCAACAATAATGCACTTGTAATAATTTTTTAAACATCGAAATTTATGAGATGAGATAAGTTAACGTCGCTCTTGTCAAGGTTTCTTTAAGAATGTTGCCATTCTCACCATTCTATAGATCTTTATAATTATTATAAACTTAATCAACATCATGTTAATCTAACAATGGCTTCAAATACAATACTCCTTTAGATTTTAGATCTGAAAAATTAATTATGCTGTCTGAGCCTATTAGGTTTACCGCTAAAATGTATTATAAGATAATAATAAAAAAAATATATGAATTTTGAACACTGTTTCTGCTTACTTTCAGTATTGCCAAGATTAAATGAAAATATTAAAATCTTCAAAGAAAGGGTAAAAACATACAATCTATGTAAGTACCTAATTAAAAAAAAAAAAATCTGTAAATTAGCAACGCTCTACTGTTCTGTCTGTACTTCATTGGGTGGCTCATTAGTCATTAGTCATAACCTATAACGGAAGTGTTCAATGTGTTGAAATCAATGAGTAAATAATTGCACACGAAAAACGATTTTTAGCGGAAACGTTCTGTAGCAGAGTTGGATAAGCTCTAAAATATAGATCGGGAAAACAATTTATTTTGTGGCCGGATTTGTTATATTCTTCCAGTCCTATTAGCATATTTTTTCTTTTTATATATATATATTGATATTTATAGAACAATTAATACATTTTATTAACATAATAAATGTTACATAACATGTACTATAATGTATATAATATATTATTGTTCTGTGCATTTCCGTAATAAATAATAATACAAACGGAGTATAACACAAGACCAATTAAATTAATAGGTTGACATTATGCAAAAGCAGTAAAAGTACTTTCCTTAATATATTAATAAAATTATTAATATTATTATCGATTTCTTTAATAACACGTTTCTACGTTAAATGTGTGGGGGAGCCATGTAATTACTTAATTATAACAGGCTGACAGACCTTCTTCACTCAGATTCATTTTTCATATCCAATGATTTATCATTTAAATCAAATTTAACACATAAATTACAGTGACTTGCTTATCAGTCATCAATGACAAGATACATCAGACACCTACTGTAGATCAGTAATAATATCATTTGATAATCGTGATTTAAAATAAACTATTTGCAAGATATTCAGATAAATTGTCAATCTCAATATAGGTTTGTATCTAACTTGGGCATACTTTTAATCCGAGTTAATTACAGATTTCCAATATTAATATAACAAGAATCAAATACTATTAGGTATTACCTTAGTCCTTAGCCACCTAATAAAAAATCCAAATAAATGATATTGTAAGAAAAGTATGATTGTAATTTACGTAACGAAATAAAATGTAAATGTCCAAAACTAAAAAATAGGAAGAGTTATGAATTTCAACTCCTTGATTCATACCTACTTTACATGCGATACCTACCAATATAGGGAACCTATATGGTTTAAATTTCAAGTTTATCCCACTATGAGAAGAGCACCACAAAACATTGCACTTTTTTCTTTACATAATTTTTTTAACCCCCATACATACCTAAGACATTAATGTCAACAATCGAATACCATTTACCAATTTACCATTATTACTTTAGCCACCTAATAACGAATCCAAATTTATGATCTTATAACTTATGTAAGAAAAGTAACTGTGAAGTAATTAATTACGATTACCTATAAAACAAATCAAAATAATAATACTGATTTTGATGGTTGTATGTTAGAATAAAAATAACGAAACATGTTTGCCAATAATTTTGTTTGTTTGTTTTTTTTTTTTTTTTTGAGGGTGTCATTAAATTACCGATTAAGTTATTAAAGTGTATAAAAAGGTAGTTATAAGAAAAAAATATTTAGATATTGTAAATTAAACCAATACCAATAATTTTAATTAAAAGTATATTAATGCATATTTTACTAAACTTTAGAGGATCATTGTTAATAAACTAGCGAACCAAAATTGATGATATGACTATCAATATTTTCAGAAAAAAAAGCTTTACCAAAATCCATTAAAAAATATAGTAATTGCCGTTTGAAAAGATAAAGTTGATTTTGCTATTGGTACACCTGCGTGTTTAAACATTTTGAAATTGATATAAAAAAATTGGCTATTAAAAATAAAGTAACAAGTCTTTTTGCGTTTTAACGAAATTCTATGTCATCGATCCGTAATTGTTAAAAAAACCCGCGTACAATGACATAAGATACACCCTATTATTGTAAAGATATAGTTAGCAACCACGTTTATATGCAGCTGTTAATGCGCATTGATTTTATGCGCATTGAGTTAATCCTAGAGTTGGGTGCATATAAACGCATTTTTAATTCGCATTAAACTAATGCGCATTTATTATTTAATTTGATTCGTCAAATCGAATTAACTCTTACTCCGGGATTAAGAAATGCATGTAAACGCTTTAATAGTTTAATGCGAATTAATTTTTTCGCGGGAATTTAAAAAAAAAAATTTATAATTGTTGGAATACAAAGTATAAAACATGGACTAAAAAACATTCGCATTAATTTAAAATTTTACCCGACCTCTAATCTTGATATTTTAGGTGCATATAAACTCGCTCCCTAATGCGCATTAATTCAATGCGAATTAACTGCTGCATATAAGCACGGTAGTATAATATTTAGTCTGAGTGTCATATACGAAGGGAGTACAATATGATTATGCTAACTTACAAACATTACGATAATATGCCAATAAAAATGGTATAAATAATAAATTGTATTATTTTCCCACCAATATGGAAATTAATAATAATTATCAATGTAGTATTTCCAGAAATCACAGAAATACAGTTCGATCTACATATACGCGGTAATTAATTATATTTATTTATTTACAATATATGTAGATGAATGTGGTATAAGTGTAGAAGTGTAAACACAATAAATTACCTATATTCTATTTTTACTAATCGTACCTCGTAAGTAATTTAAGTTTAACAAATAGTTATGGGCCGATAGTAAAGCCAAATAAATATAACATTGACATCTGAAATATTATATAATATTACTAGCTGACCCGGCAATGCTTCGCTATTGCAAGATTTCTCAGATATTAATTTGTTATTTATTTTCTGGATGTTAAATAATTATTTTTATTTTAGACCACTTTTAGTCCCCCCGTAAAACTTTATAGCAATATAACTAATTGTCAAATATTATTTCTTTGTTCATTTGAGCGCAATGCGTCCCGTAGATGAATATAACTATCAGCACGTATAATATCTTTTGATTGTGTCTTATAAACACCAAACGCTCAGATTCGATTTTGGCTGATCAACTATATATTGGTTAAATAACATGCCATATCTAAGTAAATGATTTGAATTGTTCTGGCGTTCCATTATGCGATAGCAATAATAGTTCATACATAAAACTTTTTTTTGTGTAGGAATTGTAGTAACAGGATCGACTTGAGATATATCTATCGAATATCTTTTACTTTGCCATTAGAGCAACATAAGGTTTTGCATTCGTCTTATAGTATAGATTTCCGTATTTATTTTAACATCGCCGCGCCGTACGCTGATATTATTTTTGTTGTATGGACTGTATAATAGTCCGGCGCAATAGTTTTCTATCGTTTTCGGTAGAACACGTCTTTCTCGATTTTGATTGTTATTTTATTAATTATTGATTGTTGGTTAGTTTAATCATAAGGCGCGAGGCGTAACCCAGATAGCAATTTTTTGTTTAATAATAAACGTAGTAGTATAACGTTATTATAATACTGTTATAATATTATCATTACAAATTATTATCTGGGAATTGATTGTACTACTTTCATTTTTTTAAATGCCTAGACGAAAGTCAAATATTGGTCGATCTCGGAATGATGCCAAAAGAATGCGTGTAGTACGTAGAGAACGTCAGTCAATTAATAATGATGATGTTGTTAACGATAGAGGTTCATGGTCGAGAAAAGATTATTCTGCTATGAACCATGAGTTAACAGTAGATTTCAAAAATGACCCTTCAATTTTTATAGGAAATCCTACAATAGTTTGCCAGTTTTGTTCTGCTCTGAGATATTAAAATAAATACGGAAATCTATACTACAATGTTGGCCGCGTTTCCTTCAGTAGCGATGGCATTACGCAAGTGGATGTACTTGTCTGATCGTAACTTCGACTGATTGAAACGAATTAGAATGAGACGCTCCATTAACATTCAAATTAAAAAAAAAATAATAATAAATAAATATTATTCTCAACTCCTATAACCCATAGCAACCATTAATAGACAAAAATGTCTATCGTAAACCTTAAAATTTCTCTTTTAACACCTACCGGGGGTGATCAATTCCCTTTTTAAATTAGCATAAAACCTTCTCTGCGATGTCCTCTTTAATTTTAAAAAAAACTGCACGACGATTGAATAAGTATAGTTTCGGAGTTTATCCCGTACAAAAAAAAGCGACTTCATTTTATATAGTAGTATAGATATAGATATAGATGTATGTATAAAAATATAGCATACAAATCGTTCAAATAAGTAGGTACACCAAGTCAACTATCCTAACGTTGAATAAACGTTTTATATTATTTGATGTATATTATCAACCACATGATATTTTTATTTTTTATGAACAAATAAAATAAGTAATTTTTATACTCTTTATGTCATATTGATTATTTTAAAAGATTTATTTTCGATAGAAATTATCCGATATCCATTACATAAATTACATATTTTAAGCAAACGTTTTTTTCAACAAATGTTGGCGTACAAATGTACAATATTCAAAAATCAAACAAAAGTTTTATTTGTATTTACAAGTATTAACCTTTAGATTACTACCCAAGTAGAGCAAAACAATCAACGGAATTACCTTTATATATTTATAATTATAATATATTAATTATGATACAATTTGATGGATTTTTTCATACTTAGAGAGGCATAAACTATCAATAGAAAAGGGAATGTTTAAGTAATTCTCTGGTCATTGCTCAAATTATATAATATCATAGTCTTGGAAAAAAGTTACCTTCAACAGCGTACCTATGGTTCAATACCACTGTTCAATAAATTAATAATATATGTTTAATTTTTATAATATAATTATTAAATTAAAATATCATTGAGCTCCGTGTGTATACAGTTCTTTGGAATTTGAATTGTGTGTTTGCTAGCCGACACGTCATTATATTATCTATAGGGTAAACCTATATTGATACTTCGATAAATTCGAAAAATATCAATAATTATAAATCGTGGTTGGTGTCTTTTGATGTCCATGAATTCACTTTCAATCATTAGTATCATACCTAGTTGGAATATAATCGAATGTTCTATTGTTTTTTCAGCTTTGCCACATCCAGCAGAATCATATACAACTTTTTATTCAAGAACTCAATATATTATTTCTGATAATAAACGTAATACTAATATTATATACATTTATAATAATATAATAAAATTATCATGTATCGTGTATCGTGAAATCTCAAAATAAAATTGTTCCAGACACGCCTTGGAATATATACTTAAGAGGATGTCAGTGAACTATTTATTTTTGTTCTCTGAGCTACGCATAACATACGTGCCTAATTTACATTTAGCAGAACCAACCCTATAATGTAGTATAACTTTCAGTATAAAGAGTGAATTCACCTATCATCAAACTTTAAGTTAAGAACAATACCTGTGTACGCTACGTTAATCATATTATAGCATTTTAATTTTTATGTAAGATGTTATGAAAGTGTAAATTACTACACTTTAAAAATGTATATAAATCATTGTATGAAAATTAAAATATGGAAGAACGTGGCGACACGCGTAATGCTCTTAACTTTATGTTTAATGATAGGTGAATTCAGTCTAACATTAGGTAATAGTAGCAAAACAGGACTTGATCTTCTAAACGTAAATTTGTTATGTGTGCATAGGTCAGAGAGAGAAAACAAATGGCTACCTAGGTAGCTATCAGTGCACCAATCTGTGTGTCACCTAATTGTTGATATAATATATATTATATAAGCGTAAATCATTTAAACAAACGATTTATCATATTTAAAACAATGACTATTTTCTACTTATCCCAAAATATTAAATATGCATAAATATGCGATAAAAATATTAGGTAATTATGTTCTTTTGAAAATAGTCCCACTGGTCATTCCTAGAGAGTACAAGGTCTACATTGCCGTTTTCGTCTGCATGGCTGTCAAAGCCGTCCATCTGAAACTCGTCATTGAGCTATCTACTGACGCGTTCTTAGCGGCGTTCGACAGGTTTGTAGCTCGACGCGGTCTGCCTCGGGAAATCTTTTCCGACTGTGGTACCAATTTTGTTGGTGCGTCAAAACGGCTATTCGTATTAGTTAATCACCCAGAGAATCGGGACCGGTTGACGGCTCGCGATATCTGTGCATGGAACTTCAACCCCCCCATGGCACGACATTTTGGGGGTCTCTGGGAAGCCGCAGTGCGGTCAACCAAAACGCTGTTGTCTAGAGTAATGTGGTGTCACCATCCAACTTTGGAAGAACTGTCCACCGTGCTCTGTCGAATCGAAGCTTTCCTTAATTCACGACCGCTTACACCAATGTCTTCATCTCCATCGGATTTGGATTACTTGACACCAGGTCATTTTCTGATTGGCCGGCCGTTGCTGTCTGTGCCAGATCTGCCGATGCCAGAAACCGCGAGCAAATCGGTGCCTCGTTGGAAGCTTCTCCACCAGTGCCATCAAGCGTTCTGGCGCCGGTGGTCCGCTGAATATTTATGCTCTTTGCAAGTACGAAACAAATGGACAAAGAGCAGCCCCAACCTTAAAATAGGCGATATGGTCGTAATGAAGGACAAACAGCTGGCTCCCACACAACGGCGTTTAGGGCCCATACTAGGTGTAATGTACAATTTACAATGTAAATTTAATGAAATGTACTATATATTTTGTATGTCTAAAATATGATACTCCATATATTTGAATTTGATATCAAACTGTTATTATAATTAATATCATAAATATTTTTGTAATGTACTTTTTTATTTAATTATCGATTTAATTGTATTGGTGTTTTTTTTCATTTCAAGTAAAAAAGTCATTTCAATATAAAATAATAACTCGTAGCTCAAACAATTAATAACATAATATAAACACCAACTCACGTCTTATATATTTATAATTATTTATATGATTTAAAATAATTTAATATTTTAAAATTTTGTTCAATATTATTGATAAATAATAAATATCTAGGTAAATTAATTTTTTTTTTTTTTTTTTGTAGTGTTAATGAAATACAATAAGGAGTTGTACAATACATTCGTAGCAAGTAATTGATTTTTTAGTTTGAACTTAAATAGGTTTAATTTAATTTATTAATTACTTACTAACTAGTTAACTAACTTTAAATAAACCACTTTGAAAACTTAAAATTTTTCTGAAAAACAAGAATATTATGAAAGCACAAACTATGTTTATAGCCTTATTTATAAAAAAAATACCTGCTAAATTAAATCTAGAGGTTTATTACCTATCTTTTAGATATATTAATAATATTGTTTTAAATATTATTTAATATAATATTATCTAATCATTTGTGATATTTTCCAAACTACATAACATAGTTACTTAATAGTATATTATGATTTTTTTTTTTTATATAGTTTCTCCAAATTGTCTTATTGATCACCCGACGTACTGTAAAAAATTAAAGAAGGGTAAGTAATTCAATGTTAATCATTTCATACTATTTTATTTCCCTAATACAAATAAAAAATATTATTTTAACTAATAATAATATATAATAATAATAATTTTATTTCACAAATAAGAATACAACACATTTCAAAAACAAGACAATAGACAGTATGCAACCTTCCCTGTAAGCATAGCTTGTATCTCTCCCATGGGAGAGCAGAGTTCAGATTATAATTTAAGTATATCTACATGTTATTATACCAAAAATGTCAGAAAAAATAACCAAATTTAACAAAATACGAGTAAAGATTTGTTTAAATAGTATCGAAGTTGATAATATGCAATAACAATTAATTCCTTAACACTCTTCAAGTTAAATAAATAAATACTTAATTTTTACATAAATTCGATCCAACATTTAAAGTACAATGAGAACCGAAAGTTGTATTACTATTAGAAACAATATTAAAATTACGTTTATATCTGATATTATAATCATCATTTACATTGGTCAATAGATGCTTATGTTTATATAATAGTAATGATACATTGGTATAAAATATTTTATCAACATTTTGTACATCGAGTTCATTAAAAATAAGCTTTTAACTATAAGATTTGGGTTTGCTCAATAAAAATGTAATAATACTATTTATTGAGACTTTTAGTTTCTCGAGATGAGTATTGTAAGCACAACCCCAAAACATTATTCCATAACTAAAAATAGATTGAACCAAAGCAATATAAATGATTCTCTTTATCTTAATATTAAAGTAGCGTTTAACATCTTTAAAAACAAAGAAATATTTACGTAAATTAGAAATTAAATTATTAATATGACATGACCGTCTTAATTTATAATCTAATGTAATACCAAGATATTTATATATTTCCAATTTTTCCAAAATATTACATTTACAATTTATGCTGCCTATTGAGCAAAATTTACAGTCAAAAAACTGTAATTTTATCTCAAAGTTATGATTTAATGAGTGCTCTTTGGTTTTAAAAATCATATATTTAGATTTAGCAATATTAAGCATCAACATATGATTATCAAGCCATACTTTAACATAGTACAGTAGTAAATTTGCTTTTTTTATATAAATCATTGTTATTGTCACTATGTAGCAATATGGCGGTATCATTAGCAAAACAAGAAATGTTTAAGTCATCATTTAAATTTAATAAACAATAATAATTAAAATTTATATTAATATTATATTATATTATTTTATAGCTATTACATTAAAATATTAAATGATAAGTGCCTAACAAAATTAACAAAAACCAGATATGACAGAGATGTAGTTTTTAGGACACTTTGTTTTGAATTGAGTTTTAGATTATGTTCTAGATATCGCCAAACTGCAGATAGTTTTTACGCAATTTAACAATTTCTAAACGGTATAGCTCTAATTTTCTAAAAAAAAATATAGGTACCTATATATAAGAAATGATAATACTAAACATGTACTTAATAGTTAATAGTACAAAAAAATCGTCCGCCGTACAACTATAAAAAGAAGTAATATCAATATTATGTGATTTAGACTAACGTTTATCGACCTTTCAGGGCACGAAAATTTCTTTGATTTTTGCATACAGATTTAAAGAATCAATATAATATTTATATTTCAGATAGACACAGTGGATAGTTGAAAAGTTTGATAAAAACATTTTTACGTCAGTCATTCTTCTTGACAATCAAAATTCAAAATTATAATAATTTGAAAGCACTAAAGGTCGACATTTTATAGTATTCTTAATTAAAAGTCATCGAATTTAGGTCACCAACAAGCATTTTTTTTCTAGCCACTAATCGTATATAATCGTATATTTGTTCTCTTAATTAAATAATTATTTAATTTTTGTTCGTGAATTTCTAAATAGGCACCTACCTAGATCATTCACATCGATGTACAGAATAATGTAATAAATAACATGCATATACTATTGCATATGTTAGGTATTTATTAAATTACATATTTTATTTAATATAATATATATTTAAAAAAATAAACATTTACATATTTGCAAGAACCAAAAAATGTTAGAATAAGTGTTGTGGTGTTATTTTGAAAATTATATTTAAATTGACCAAAAGTCGAGAAACTGATATTTTAAATAATACTGAATTATCGAGTTACCTAATTCTTGTTAATAATATTTAATAACATTTTATAGATGAAGAACCGCTGGATCAAGACGAGTTCTTTGCATTTAAGCAATGTATGTGATATTTTTAATAAAATTAATTTAAATAATTGTTAAAACATGGGAAATATAATTGCTAAGTATAATATTAACCATTGAAAGAAAACTTTTAGATTACTTGAAGAATTCTTAAGATCTATTTAAATTCCTATTTCCTTCTACTTTAGATTCTCAGCGGAGAATTTTTCTGTCTGTTAACATTTTTTCTAGTAGAAATATAATATGCTTCAATTTTCAACTTCAGCATATTTTCTGATGGGAATGTGAATCTTGTTGGTACTTTTGAGTCAAATTAGAAAATTACCGGTAGTTTTCAAAAGCACCGGGAAAATTAACAAAAAATTAAGAAAAAAACTGTGATTTTTGCGCTAATCCACTAAATTTTTGGTGTAAATAAAAAAAATCTGACCGTAGATACTTTTTATACACCATTACATTTTCAAATATTGCAACCCTCTTTGAGCTATTTATAGGAATAAAAAAACGTCAAGTTTTATTAGTTTTTTTTAAAATTATTGTCGATAGTAAATTTTTACTCGCTTAAAATATTTAAAAATTGAATACAAGGTTCCTCGAAAGTTGTTGTTAATGGAAATAAAAAAAAAAATTGAGTGCAAGTCCACAAAATTTTTTTTTATGAGCTTTAAATTAGAATTTTAACAAAAATCATTTATATCACAAGAATTGGCATATTATTTAGAATTAAAAATGCATAAATAATTTTTATTTATAGCCTATTACAAGATTCTTCAAGATTCCTCATAAGTAATCTTTAATAAAAGGAAACGTTTACCGGAAACTAAATTTTATGAGTTTGAAGTTTATATTTTTTCGAAATTGGATTCAGTCGTAAATTAACGAATTATTATAGAATGATTTTCTTAATTACTTATAGTTTATTCAAAAACTAATAACCGTAGAAACTAAATATTTTCACAAAATATTTATATTATAATTTTAAAAACATGGTAAAATATTCGATATATTTTGACTAGTTTTGAGCTATTAATAGGCATTTAAAATTGTTTTAGTTTATTTTTTTTTTATGTAAATGTCAATAAAATGGTTTTCGTTGGGTCGAAAATCTAAATTCTTGTAAACTTAATACGAGATTCCTCATAAGTTATTCCAATAGAAGATGAGAAATATTAAAGATCCGTAGGCATGATATTTTTCAAACGTATTTAAAGTTCAATTTTTTTACAAAATTCATTAAAATTATGAAAGTGTTCAAATTAGTTTGAAGTTTAAAAAATATATAAATGTTCAATTTTTATAGCTAAGGATTGAAAATTTAAAACATTTCTTATAAATAGTTTATACTGAGACCAAAAAATCAAAAAAGTAATAAACAAAGTTTTGTTTATAGACACTTTAGTCTTTAAGTTCAAAGTTTGGACAAATTAGATATTATTTAAATGAAGAATTACGATTTTAGTTATTTTGTTATAATTTAAAAATATTAGGTATTTTTGGGTACTGAATCTTTTAAATTATATTATAATATTTTATACATACAATTACATTTTCAAATGCAATTTTTTTGGCAACAATTTATTAAACCTACCGTAATAGTGTAATACCTACTAATGCCTAATATTAAAATTAATTAATTTAATCATTATATATTATAATAGGTATCATAAAATATGTAATGGTATCACTGATATGACAGTGATAACTTTGGTACATAAACACACACCATTCCATTCCCATGACCTATGATTATTATGTAGCGCTCATGTGTTTGTAATAAAATATAAAAAAATGTTAATTTATACAAGTTTATTTAATATGTATACCTGAATATATTGTGATTAGTGTACAACCATACAATTATAACAAAATATGTTTAGTAATATTATAGGCTGACATACTGTCTTCGCTCAGAATCATTTATCGTATTCGTATACAATGATTTTATGTCATTGAACTTAAATATAACACATCCATTACCGTAACTTCTTTAGACACCTAATTCACAGCAGAGCTTTACCCACATACCAGCTTTTTATTTTTATAACACCATTTTTAATACCTATATTATCTTAAATATTGTATACATTTCAAGAACTCAGTACCTACTCTAAATAAACCCACTTACCTGCTTTAATTTTTAATTTTTATAGGTACCTATTGTATATATTATATTACAGTATATACATATAATAGAAATTATTTAAGACATATCTCTAAAATTTGTTAAATTAAAAATAATACATTGTTTTGTTTAGGGTTTACCTAAGCTACAAGATACTTTTTTGGAACATAATAAAAAAAATTACACTAATGGGTAATGAAACCGTTAAAATATTTTTTATGATTTATGGCATTTGGGGTTTAAATAAAAAGGTTAATGGTTCGAACGGGCATTCAGTTCAAAAACGGATG
>NC_042494.1:82264433-82273215 GCF_005508785.2 Acyrthosiphon pisum
AAAGGTGATATTTGAAAAATATAATAATTGCTTACCTATGCCGTATCGTATACCTTATAATATTTATATAATAATTTATAGTATTTTATATTAGTATGAAAATGGGACATATTTAAAAAAATGAGACAATTAAGAGCCCCAAAAACTTTTGTCAGGACACCAGAACTATTTTTATAATGTATGTTTGGCTCATGCGAAACGGAAATTTCAGTCTTGTGCTCGTGCTACACACATCGCCCGTGACTAAAATAGCTCATTTCCCGACCTTGCCTGTGTGTATATTGTGTATATACTATTACAATTACCTACTTATGTGTGGTTATTCGTGTCTGTGTAGTAGTCGAAATAATAGGTACTTAGATTATCAACTTCAGAACCTATGTTTTCAGATGGAAAAATTAATCTAGTTGGTGGATTGGGGAGTTCAACATTTAGAAAACCCAGTAGTTTTTCAAAGCGCACGGAGAAACAAAAAAAAATTAAGGAAAAACGAGAATTTTTTACGCAAAATCGGGTTTTGACAAAATGTATTTTGTAGGGACCGTGGTATAGATTTCAGTGTCTGGTTGTGCAGGGGATATGCACGCCAAGCACTTATGGAGATTTCCATTTTACCGCCCGGCACTCTTTGGGAATTTCCACTTTACCACCCGGCACTATGGAGATTCCCACTTCAGCGCCCACTGGATAGAAAAGGTCGCTTTCCAACACTTCAACCGTCATTGAAAACTAATTTTTCGGTGCAAGCGTGACAAAAAAATTTTTTAGCTTGGTCAAGAGCTTGAAATTGTGGTGCAAGGATGTACTATAAAGAAGAAAATTAAAAAAAAAATTAAATTCGATGTGTAGAAAAGTTATTAACAAACTATTCAAATCTGTTTCCAAAAGTCGTATTCGGTACCTTAATAGATAAATAGATCAACGGAAATTTGGTGGGTAAAAAGTACCTACGTTTAGCGTAAGACAAAAAATGCTCGTATAGTTTTTAATTTTCAACTATTTCAAAATATAATGTAAGATACAATTTAACTATACCATCATATTTTGTTTAGAAGAAAGAAAAATATATTTTATTGTCTGCTGTAAATAGTTCTAAAAAATGTACTAAAATTTTAGGTTTGGCCGAAATTAAAGATGAACCTTTCAACAAATTGAAAATATGTGAGTATTATTGTTTATTTTACGAATATAAGTAATAACTTATATATTGGTGTTTTACGAAATTGCAAAAGGACAATTATTTCAACCAAAATGTACCAATATTTTGTCAATCATACCGATTAACCTGATCACCTATGACTTCTGAAAACTGATTTGAATTCGTTAATATGTCTACTTGAGATTTATCAAGCCACTTTTTTAAAATTTAGTTCCCAAACTCCTAAAAATGTTGTTTAAATATATGTATAATATTTACGACATTTTAAATGTTGATTATTCGAATATTAAATTAAATATCTTAAAATGTGGACCGATCGATGTCAAGTACATAGTTATGTTAACGAATTCAAATCAGTTTTCAGAAGTCTGGTCGCGTTATCAGGTCCATCGGTAGGACTGAGTGACTGACAACAAGTGCATGCAAATGAGCATTCATTGTTTACCGTCCACGTGCTCGACTTCGAGGATGTGACTTTTTCATGCGCGTGCGGGAATGTTCAGCTATTTCTTTTACACACACTAACGATCCCTTACTACACACACATTTACAAGACCCACATGCATACAATTTGGAAGTTACCTATTTTGAACTCCTTATAAACTGTCCATTTGCAATCCCCTTTATGAAAAATAAATTAAAATTGTTTAAACAAATAGTAGGAAAATATTGTGTTGAACCTTTGAAATAATATAATATTATAATTTAATTCGTTTTAGTTTATCCACGGATCTATCACATTTCATATGACAATTATATCTTAAACATAGGTATGTTGCATATATTTTAATATGTAATATCCTATATTTTATAAATGTATAAGTACATAAATCTAGGTAGAGATGGGAGAGCTAGTAAGCCTCCAAAAACATTTTGTAATTTAAAATAGTTTGGACCAGAGGTTCTTATCCATTTTTTTTCAATTATTATTCATGTATTAAAATGGATCAGTTAAGTACCACTATTATGACTAAAAATAGAACTATTCAAAATATCAATAAGTCAGAATATATTTTAAAAATTATGAACAAAAATAATAATTCAGTAGGTATTTAGTATTTACACAAAATATGAAATTATAGATATAACCTTTTAGATTCATTACAAAGTACAAACATTAGAAATATATTAATTTATTAATTGCTTGCACTATCACCATGCAGCCTTCCACGTACAATAGTTACAGAATCGTTGGTTTAGATCAGTGATTCCCAACGTGGGCGGTATCAACCCCTTGTGGGCTTTTTTAATTTTGAGGGGGGCGTTTAATTTTATTAGATTTAAGAATTTAGTATATAAAAATCCGTGGGGTGTGTGAGATCAAGTAAAAAAAAAGGTTGGAATCACTAGTTTAGACCAAAACCGAATAGGAAGTAGGTGACTAATAGTGACGTTGTGGGCATGTGCAATTAGTGGTATAGTAAGTTAGTGAGACCACGAATGTCTTAACACCGATAAACTTTCTAACAATAATAAACAGCAAAGTAAGTACCAATATCAATGCGTCATATTATGTTTCTCTAACCATTGATATAATTTGTATGTTGTAGCAAATTTTGTCTATCTTGATCAAGTCAGGGTAGTTCATGCACGTATATTATGATAAAATTTGTACTGAAAACGGAGTAATATTTTGTATTCGAAAAACTATTGTAATACCTAGAATATTATCGTCTTTGCTTTAATATGCTTGTAATATATTTTTATTTTGATATTTTACATTTTCTTCAAGAAAAGGGGGCAACACCCCGGGTTTGTTTTAAAAAAATCAAGTTTATCCATCAAAAATTTAATTTGTTATTGGTATTTAAATTAAAATCTAGAATTTTTGTCAATATTATTTAAATTGAAAAAGATTCTACTGATATTAAATAGTTTTGCGTAATTTTTTAAAATTAATTTGTGTTTATTTTACTTTAACACCAAAGAGCTAAAATATGGCAAAGAAGCAGATGACTCTCGAAATATTATAGGTAAGCGTTAATAAAATATATAATGGAGAAAGGTTAATATTATTTTGTTATAATTTTTATTTTTTTTTTTTTTATTACAACCTTATTAACTATAGGTATGATCGATAATTAGTTTATTATTTCAGTATATTGTCAAATGTTGTTTTTTATGGAAACATTATTTAAACGATTTCATTCTAATCAAGGCGATGGATATTATTATTATATTAATTAGTTTATAAGAATCCAAAATAACTAGAAGTTACTTAACAAATGTAAATTTACAATGGATAAATGGATTAATGAAATTAGCCTACTAAATGTCTCTAGGTCTAAAATCTTAGTTTGGTATTATAAAATGTAATAGTATAAACTAGGTATACTGTATAAGCTAATACATTTTATTTTATAACTTCTAGTATATTTTAATAGTAAATTTGAATAATATATTCATAATTTTTCGCTAACTGTAAATCAACTTCTATCAATTCGCTCAAATAATTAAATGATATTAATTTTATTAATTGTATTTAGATGCTCTGAAGCTGTCTAGCAATGAATTCGCTGAGTACAAAAACAGTAAGTCTTGCTCAATACATATTTTTTAGTAATCACTCGTGTTTATGATTATAATAAATATATTTATTTTATTTTTTATTTTAATAATTTTAAATAATTTTAACATTTTCTGGGATTACATAATTATTTTAGATGACAGAAATGTATCAGGTTTGAGAATATAACGACGGATATATAGAGGACTACAAATTATAAACAAGGGTCTAGGAAACGAACAAACTTATGAGATATTTTATATTCTCAAGCCTCGTCTATGTATAATATACTAGTTGTCCCACCCGCCGTTGCCCGGGCCAAATATATATATTTTTTTTTTTTATAAAAAATGTATATTCCATAATTCTACTAATTATAATAATACGATAGTTATATAATATGTAACCAATGGCAACCCAATAAAATGTATATAGGAAAATAAACAAAAAAAAATATTTTTTGTGATTAGATAGCAAATATATTTTATACCTATCATATTTAATTTATAAATTCAATTCAATATTAATTATATAGAATAATCTAATTAGTGTACAGCAAAAGCAAAGCGAGTTCCCCGGTTTTCGTTTTATGGCTCTTAAGTTTACGTTAATTTAAAATCTAAATAAAAAAGAATAATAACGATCGTAATAAGAATATGTTTAGAACTAATAATGTAAAAATATTTGTTGGCAGAGTTCCCAAAACTATTTGAGTTTTCTTATGTAACTTATCGGAAACGGATGGAAAATAAAGGTACGATATTCGAATGTTATTAGAGAAAACTAAATACTCATAATATATTATTAAAAAAACATGTTAACAAAAAAAAGAATGTTACAATTAACTTACTGTTTAGAGTTAGGGCAAATTCTAGGTATTTTAATTGTTCATTTAATTTTTGTGTATCCCTATTTTTTTAAACATTGAAATTATATTTAATACAATATAGTGAATAATGTTTTTAGATATGTTCACAAAGGAGGAATTTATGGCAATTAGAAAAGGTACAGTCTTCATCCATTTATATTTTTTAAAATATCTAGCTTGGTTGTAAAATTTTAATTGGTATTGATAGTTATTTTGAATAACTTATAACTTATAACTTATAAGTCCACTGGTTAAGTGAAGGATTTACCCTGTTTGGCCAGATGTAGTTAGACATTCGGTTTATTGATAAAACACTGATCGAATTAAGATGTTTCATAACACATAGTTCATAATACATATCCATGATTATCTAATTGTATGGGCTTACTGCAAATACTGGACAAGTCCATTCTTTGAAACTTTTCAAATTGAACAAAAAACACTTTTATGATTCTAAATTCTTTTCGAACTAATGCTTATTTACAATATTTGAATGTATATATGCTGTAAGCAAGGGCGCCCGCAGAAATTTTCACCGGGGGAGGGGAGGACAAGGTGTATACATATATTCATAACATATTAGGTACCTATAGTATTTTATAGTTTCATTACAAACTTAATAAATAAACTGATGACAAAATAATATGATTAACTGTATATTTTCATCAAAACATTATGAGACATCAAGAGCACTGAAAAAAAATCTTGTAAATCATTATTCATAATATTTTAATATTAACTATCTCATTTTATAAAAATATTAAGATTATTGGTCATTAAAAAAAAATTGCATGTGCCATACCAAATATTTTTATTATCAGTACTTCTGTCATCATCATTTTATGATATTTAACAAACAAACTTATCCATAAATGTATGTTTTCTTTTTGGTGGATTCATCTTAATTTAAATACGTTAAGGTCATAAAGTAACAAACTTGTTTTTGACTAGTAGGTACTTAGTTATCAATAAGGCTATGGATCAAACAAATTTGAAATTATAATTCACATTTCACAAAATAAAATATAAATTTAATTGATAACACTGTCAATCAGACTTTGGAATTTTAGATGCTTATGACTATAATGCTTTACTATGGTCGCGATAACACAGAAAAATTGTATGACTAATATCTTAATGATTAATCAATTATCGATCTACTTTATGAAAATGCCACAAAACATTTAAAATTATTTATAAAAATATAGGTACTGTAATATTGGCAAAAAAAGCGAGGGGGCATGACCCCTCCCAGCCCCCTCACTTGTGGGCGCCCTTGGCTGTATGTTTATCTAAGTTCTGTATTCTTTTTATGAAATAGTTTTATATATTTTGTAATAAAACTGTAATTAGTTATCTGTAGATATTAGTACCTACACATAACATTTAATGATCATTATTATTACTATTTTAAACTTAATATTTTGTTGCTTTATATACAATAATAATAGGGATTTTTTTTCTAAACTACCATTATATTACGGTATAATTTTCATTTTAAATAAATTATAGTATTTAGCACTATTTATTGTAGTTTATATTAAACTTAACAAACCATGCATAGCTGAATTAATGAAGTCTAAATCGATTCTTTTTAACGTCAACTATATTGAATTCGGATAATATTTTATATTACTATATTTGTTTACAGAATTAAGGAGCTACAACCGAATTGGTTGAATTAAAACCAAAAAAATTACATTAATACTTTTTTTCAGCCAACTTTCCACTGCCAGATGAAAACTACGAACAACATAAATCAAAAATGGATTCTCTTGGTAAATGTGTTTAGGCTCAATAATATGATGAATATATAATAATGATTCCTTTAAATAAAATAGCTTACTTTGGTTTTGACAATAATAATAATAATAGGTAGTCAACATATAGGCTTATTTTTTTTTCACTGTGTCTGACTGCGTCATAATTTGCCATTCAACCATTAGTTTTAAGAGAGTTACTTACACGAATACGTATACGTGTTGGATGTTGATGTATCACATGCACGACGGATTTTCAGGTATAAATGCTCACGTTTATACTTAAATCACTCCCAAGACATCCGTAGCCAAACTATATACCTTTTTTTTATAAATTTAACTATTAATGAAACTTTTAAGCACCGTAGACAGTTGTAGTAAAACATATTATTATACTATGTCGATAGTCAATCAAATTTATAATTTGTATTTTTTTTACTTGCTTGTTATATCGAATCAGATTTGGTATTTTGGATTAATAAATTGATAATCGATCGAGTTATTCTTAACAAATATGATACGAATTAATTATTAAATATTATATTTTTGTTTTCAGATATAGACCCCATCCCATATGATGTATTTTGTTTTTTGAAAGGACGTAAGATATATCACATCTAATTTTGAATTATTTAATTTTCATCCCCTACTATATATAGAGTGATTCACAATCCATGCCGGTCCCAACAGCTATTCTTCTTTAAGAATGCATCTATTAAAAGTCTGATTTTTACTAATAGAACTTAAAATACTTTTAAAAAAATTATACCATTTAAGGAGTGTTCAGTGGTAATTTGTTTAAAACGTTAATGTAATATGTACATCGACATTTTATCAAGTGGTTTTTCGAGTTATGGAAACATTGTGTTTTCATAGGTAATTTTATAATTTCCATAGTCAAAAACATTTAAAGTTTTAAAATGATATAAAGATATTATATATATTATTCAGTCTAGTCATTTTTATACTTGAATGATTTTTACAAATTATTAAATGTTAATAGATTAATATTAATAACTAACATTTTCAAAATCATCATAAAACCTCATAGGTATCTGGTATATCCAGTCTTTTAAAGTACTTGAGTAAAAGTATTTGTTTATTCAAATACTTTTTAAGTACTCAAATACGTATTCTAAATACATTTGAAAAAAGTACTTGGGCACAGTATTTGAATACTTTTTTGAAAGTATCTGTATTTAAAATCAAATACTATTTTTAAATACTTTTTTCGTCTTACTTTATTTACAGGGACGCCAAACTTGAATAAAATAATACAAATTTGAAATTGTACAACATTTTTATTTATAGATCGTTCATCGTTGTATTTTGGTATATTATATTGTAATATTTTTAGTGGTCTATAATTTAATTTAATGTATACAGTCCGTCGATTTCCTAATAAAATTTCACTATTTGAAATACCTTTACTCGAATTATTATAGACATTATACATGCACCCGCATTCGGTTATCCCTCGTAATCCGTCCTTGCATTATCGCAGAATATTATGATTGAATAAAATTTTACATTTGTAATCATTTTAGGCCTTTAGGACTATTACAATGTCCGGTTAAGTGTCGGTTAACTTTAACCGGACATTGCAAGAACAGCCCCTCGACTAAACTATGGATTGTGTACTAGTCAAAACTTAAAAGCATCAAGTATCAATACGTCATTTGTATCGTGTTGATTTTATTATATTTTTTAATATTTAAAACTAGATGGTGCTAAAATAAAAAATGAATTCAGTTTATTAATGATTCAATTTATCTTACTCATTAGGCCAGGGTAAAAAGGTAAAACACATTTAAAAAAAAAAGTATTTGAAAGTATTTGTGAATACTTTTTAAAAGTATTTGTATTTGTACTTAAATACTTTTTTTTCAAGTATTCAGATACGTATTTTAAATACTTTTGAAAACAAGTATCTGTATCTGTACTTGAATACTTTTTAAAAGTATCTTTTACAAGACTGGGTATATCTTTGAAATCTATTATTTTTGTATAATACAATCAACTTTAATAACTCAGAAACTAAATTATAACCAATAAAATATTCGATATGGCGATATATAATATTATATACATCAACATTTTCAAAAAAAAATCATCTCGCAAACAATATTCAAGGCTTTTTTTTATAAAAAAGGGTTGTTCTCATTTGAAAAAATAAATTTATATCACAACATTACATTCCTTAACTGCCTTAAAATATTACCATAATGGACCAAAGGAAGTACCATGCCTCGTGAATCATTCTGTATTTCTGTATATAAAATATATAAACTTCATCATGATATAACATTATATTATTATAACAAAATATAATATACACGTAAGAGAATATAATAATGGCGGGTAAACTGTAAATTATTTTTTTCTTAAAATGTATTTTACTATTTTAAAGTAAAGTAATAATTCTACTTTCATATGATAGTTTATTGTTTTAATTCAATATTTCATATTATTATCTGAAAATATTATAT